>NW_015644006.1:215510-253167 GCF_001515625.1 Sinocyclocheilus rhinocerous
CACCTGGTGGCTGTTTTTGGTATAACGCCTAAACAAAATTGCATATGAACCTCAATTTTTTTATATCAACTTCAAATTTGGAACACAACTTATGTAGACATATGGCTTTAATTCTATAGCAATTTTGTAATTTAACTATTTTTTAAAATATTTATTTTATATAAAATAAAAATAGTACATTTTCTTTACAGTAAATTTAAACTTCTATACCTTTTTAATACTTTCATTTTACTAAATGATTTCACTTCTGTAATAATCTGCTAAATTGTCTTTTTTAAAAACAGACCAACCTTAAGTCTGTATTCAGAACCATTCAATCGTAGTCATTTCATAAATGAGGCCCATTGTCTCCGTTATTACTATTACTACAAATGTATAATAAAGGAATAGTTGCCTCCCCCCTCCGATGTACTCACCCTCAGATCTTCAGAGATCTTCAGATCTGGAGAAATTTAGCATCACATCACAATGCATCCTCAGCAGTGAATGGGTGCCGTCAGAATGAGAGTCCAAACAGCTGATAAAAACATCACAATAATCCACAAGTAATCCACACAACTCCAGTCCATCAATTAACATATTGTCAAGTGAGAAGCTGCACGTTTGTAAGAAACAAATCCATCATTAAGAAATTTAATCATTGCTTTCTCAGTGAAAAAGTCATCTCGTCTGAATCGGGAGAGAAATATGCACAGATCAAGCATGGTTTACAATCGAAAACTTTATATAAAAAATTCCTTAAATATGTTGGTGGATTTTGATGTGGGAGGACAACAGGAGATGGACATTTTTACTGGAGGAAGTGTGATTACGGATTATGGATTACAAACACACAGCTTTTTAAAAGTGTTTAAATGCCATTTATTAATTATTGCTTTTAAATAAAGAATGAAAAATAATAAAGATTAATTTTACTGCTCTATAACAGTCTTGGAACAAATCTATTAATCAGAAGTAACAGAAGTCCGTTGTTCCCTCCTTAGAGTTTTTTACTCTTATCTTGAGAAAGTACAAAGTGCAAATCATCCTCCCCTTTCTGATCATAATTTGCAAACGTTCATCTACACCAGCATTCACATGACTATGTGGCTCACTATGAGGGAACTTGGCATAATTTTGTTCATTTTTGCTCTAAACCACAACATTCAGGCCCAAACAACAAAATCAGGTAAGATTTAAAAAAAAAAAAAAAACAACATATTCAATTATTTTATGAGCGATAAAGGGGTTTATGTCTGGTTTGGTCTTTGTTTTTACCTCATTACTTAATGTTGTTAAATGTTGAATTTAGAAAATACTATTCTCAAGGTCAAAGAAATGACCAACAGTGTTGGGGAAAGTTACTTTTAAAAGTAATGCATTACAATATTGCGTTACTCCATAAAAAAGTAACTAATTACGTTACTTAGTTACTTTTTATGGAAAATAATGCGTTACGCTACTTTTGAGTTACATTTTAAATCTGGACAGGGCTTACTTGTTTGTTTTTAAAATAAAAAAGTTATATTTTTGGCAAATATAATAGCCTTTTCACACCAAAAGTGAAATGAATAAGCCTTAGGTTGAAGAGAAAGTAAATTTATGTCCGTACAGTAGAATGCAGAAGAAGAAATTTCAACACACTTCAGCAATAAAAAAAGACACCATATTTATTTTTGAACTACAGTTACGTCAATAAATTGGAAAAAAAAAGTAACTTGCGTTACTTATTTGAAAAAGTAACTCAGATGTTCTCTTGTAAATTAAAAAGTAATGCGTTACTTTACTAGTTACTTGAAAAAAGTAATCTGATTACGTAACTCGCCCCAACACTGATGACCAAATCACACAAAACACAACCATATTTTATGCGATGAAATTAGTTAAATATGATATATATATGCATGTGTATGTGTATATATGTATATATGTGCATTTATATGTGTGTGTGTGTGTGTGTGTGTGTGTGTGCACACCTGATTTTGAGGAGGCAAACTGAATGTAGAATTGCAGTTTATATTTTAAGAAAGCAGAAAACCTTAAACCGCATAAACACATTTCATTACACCAAATACACAAAATAATGTTATTTTAAGCAACATCATATGACCCCTTTAATAGTTAAAAAAAAACTAATTTAAAAAACAAAGCTAGAAGTATAGATCTGTTTAAAATGTTGCCTATAGAAAGATGTACTTGCTTGAACAATTTTTATATTTAATAAATTAACTTATATTTTATGGACTAGGGTGTAATAATACTCCATTTGAATTAGTTTGAATTGTAATTCAGTAAATTCCACTTCCTGTCATTCCAAGTCAACTTCCTGTGGGCTGTGGCCAATTTAATTCAGATTCACACTCATGAATCAAGAAAGCCAATTATAAATTCTGAATTTTGCACAACCCTGTTGTATTTATACAACCCTTTTTATGACTCTATATAAAGTGTTGTATGAAAAAAAAACTATTTTTGCAAAATTGTGATGACAAATAAGACTTTAAATGAAACTGAATTTGCATAATATTTACAGGAAGTAAAACCTGTAACATTAAAAGTGGAGAAAGAAATAGTGGAGAAAGGTTAATGGAGCTACAACAGCATGTACAATTAACAGAACCAGAATACACATGGATTGGGATGGAGTCTGGATAGATTTCACTCATAAAAACTAAAACATTACAACATTGGCCAGTGAGTCTACACCTTTCATGACACTGGGCATTGCAACTGATGTTATTACTGAGAATCAGGCAATTGATGTTTCTGTTTGTTTAGTACAATTGCAAATTTACTTGGATTTACCACTTCATATGTATTCAAAGAGAATATTTTTAACTGTACAAACAGGTACAAATGAAACCGTTGTCTTGAGTTTTTATAGGACACAATTAGGAGGACACATTGGCTGCCCAGGTCTAATACCCTAGAAATCATTAACATACTGTAAAAAAATTGCAATATTTACAATCATCATAAAAACTAGGTGTGGACTTTGCCAGATTAGTTACACATTACCATTCAAGATACAAAGATCACTCCCATTTCCATGGTTGTTTCAATCATTGTTGCATAATGTAGCAAATGCAATGATGGTTTTTTTTTTTTAGTCTTTGTTTTTAATTGTGATTCTCTAAATCCTGGACACAGATCTAATGCAGTACAAATCACTTTCTCTGTCTTTTATTCCCCAAAAATCTAGCGGCCTGCAGTCTAACGGCAGATGTAGGGACAGGATCTGAGTCCGAGGTTAGGGCTTATATGTACTACGATGCAGAAAAAGACAACTGTTATCCATTCCGATACTTTGGGAGTGGTGGAAATGCAAACCGTTTCATAACAGAGAGGCAGTGCATGAGAAACTGTTCAAACAGAGCTGATGAACTGTTTCCTAAGGACGGTAAAAACATAATTGCTTTTATATATGAAATGCACATTATTATGGACTGATTCATTCATTTGTTAATTCAATCCTGTCCAAACTACGCCCAAGAAACAATGCTTGACTTAAGATTGCTATCTTCCAAAAAAGCCAGGGGAATGTGTAGGTCACTATCTCCGGTATTACTACAGTCCTGAACATCACACATGCAAGTCTTTCTACTGGACCGGCTGTGTGGGAAATGGAAACCGATTCCTCACACTGAGCTGGTGTAATGCCACATGTTACAATGCAGCAGGTATGTGGCTAATAGTGATTTTACCCAGAGATATACAGTATATACTGTATATGCAAAAGTGCAAGTTAATGTGTATTTGTTTGAATAGATGAAGGCCTTGAGGACTATTCTGGTGAATCAGATGTACCAGTCGGTAAGTGAAACTTAAATAGTAAACTTAAATTTTCAACTCATTTGAATTTTTTTATTCAGTTATATTAATGTGTTATTATCCCATCAGGAATTATCTTGGGTGTTGTGTTTGGTCTTATTGGTGCCGTTATTCTCATTGTGGTGATTGTCTTTGCTGTCAAGAAAAAGTATGTCATTACAGTATATATATATTTTTGTGTTTGGCTTTATTGTTTTTTACTGGCAATTTTTTTGTAGTTACATGTTAACATGGAATTTTCTAGGCCTAGCTCAAAGAAACATGGGAAAAAGGATGGAAAGTCTGCAGAGCAGCCGCTGAAAGAGCAGGCCATTGAGATGGGAGGTGGAGAAGCACAGCCAGACACTCTTGAAGTCTCTTCAATCCAATCCTAAATTTTTAGCCACAAATGTACATTGAAACTTTTGGCCAATCATTGTTTGCATTTTTTTTTTTAAGATGTACAGGTAAAAATGTTTGACTGTAATAAAAAGGTACATGCATAATATTCCTGTTGCTTATTTACTTGTACATTATACTTGTGTCTATATTTGGAAGTCCATTTCTAATTTGCATTGTTTTATATGTCAGCTAAACTGGTCATATCACAATAAACATATAAAGTAGAAATGTCTGTATGGTCTTAAATGCCTTGAAGTGTTGAAGTGTGGCACAGTTTACCTGTTGGTGCTTGGAAAATGAATCATGGGCCAGGTAACTATATACATATAATTTCATAGCGAGACAACATGTGTACATGATGATAAAGCAGAGGGTTTCAAATAAAACAATACCATAAAACTGTGAAAATTATATATATATATATACAGTCAATTAACAGAATTAATGTTATTATATTGCTTGTCATAGTTTTGTTTCGCTATAAAATGTATAAATAATTGCAATAATAAACATAAAATAAGTGAACATTTGCAAAACAATTTATGATGTTAGTCACTCATAGTTTTAGGGTTTCACTTCAGAAATAAAATCAAGTAATGAAAAATTAAATAAAAATAAGCTTAATAAATAATTATTATATTTTGTATTTTTATCATTCAATTTATTTCTACTAAATAAATAAATACATACATACAAGTTAACATTTACAGAACATGTTATGTTATTATATTGCTATCCATAGTTTTATTCACAGCATCATAAAGTTTCAGAGCACCTCCAATATAATATTGACTTGTAAAATAGTTACACTAAGACGAATCTCGTCCTGAGAAATCAACATTTGCTCATATTCCCACTTCCTCTCTCTCAGTATTTATCACTGGTCTGCCTACCAAGGTTTATTCGCCGCCCTCGTTCTGAATGAATCATGTCTTTTTATCGATTAATACACACGCTTGTGTAAATATCCCATTAAAGGAAAAGTAAAGCAAACTCAAGACAGACAATGATCTGAGTGAAGACTGTTTAGTACGCTCTCTATTTTTCTGTCTAGGTAGGGCTCTCAGTAGGTTTTGAGACAACCCTAGTGTGTGCATGCATGTCTGCTCTCTTAAAGCATAACAACACACTGACTTCACTTAACAGAGCAACATCACTCCTCAGCATTTAAACGTTTAAGAATCCACCAACTGGAAAGCGAAAACACATTTTGTGCCTATTAACACACACTTTTAGAGTTTAAACTACTACAGAAATCACCCAGCAGAGGACAGACTGGGCTAGCTAGTGCTTTAGCTAGCACACAGACTCATGGAGTGCCCTCACCTCAGCTCCAGTGTCTGTATGACGGTGGATCCGACCCGGTTCCCCAACGGTTCCCCTTCCTCATGGTGCTGCTCTGGTGAGTTACAAGCGAATCATAATTCATTAATAACGAGTAATAATTCAGTCAGTTTCCTGTAAGAGCTAGCTCGAGCTAGCCCAACCGGCTAAGTGCCTCATTGCTCTCAGCAGCTCGCGCTTGGAGACTTTTGTGTTTTTGTACTAATAAAACTGAAGAACATATAAACATATAATATGCCGTGGAATTATAATATTCAGTAATTGTGCTTTATTAAATATTAAACCCACAAACCGAGTAGTTTAGCTTCACACAGCAGTCAAACTTGCTAATTTGAGTGTGAAAGGCGGAAAGCTTATTGTTCTATGAAGACATTTCAGGGAAATGTTTTGTTTTAAAATAATATTAAACGATTGTCACAGTTTCCCTTTCGCTTTCGCCAGTGTGTTTCACCCTTTGAGAAACTTGAGTGAGGTTTTCTTTTTCGTAGTGGCATTTAATCTTATATTGTTGTGATTGGTCCTAATTTGTCATTTGCTTTATATCGAACTGTTCATTTAAGGTACAAACCTGCCGATTTACAGTAAATGATTAATATTGATCTTCATATGCAGACAATATAAAGCAATCTAGATGGGCAGACCTCAAAATAAACCAGAAATAATGTCTGCAAACGTTTTTACAACATAAGTGTAATGCTATTACATTCATGGCTTTACATGTGCATGAAAGCACTAAAATACAAAGGATCTGAAAACGTTTTCTTTCCTTCTTTTTGGATTTGGGCATTTACTATAGATAGGAAAGTATTAAGAGTGGCAATTTAAAAGTGAGCTATTGTAGATGGTAATTATTGGCTTAGTGTGGTACTGCTTTTACAGGGGCCGGTTTGCTGGAAAAAAATTTCCCGAGAACATTCGAGGAAGCCATTAAAGGTTGGAGAGACCTTTAAAGTAAACCATTAGGTCTCATGGCAACAAACTTGTGGAAAGAAGTGCAGGATCTAGTGTTTGTTTGTATTATCATCAGAATCTCCTTGAAATGCATAGATTTAATCTACAAATAAAAATAAAGGAAGTAGGTTTATTAGAGATATTATTTATTGGGGTGCATATCATCAGATTTTATTTTTATATATATTTTTTATTTTTTTTATTTAGTCATTTAGCAGACGCTTTTATCCAAAGCGACTTCCAAATGAGGACAATAGAAGCAATCAATTGTAGTATTAAAACAACTAAAACAGATCCAAAACTAAAAGCTAAAACTTTATAAATACTACCTATACACATTTTAAAAATAAAGAGATTAAATAAAAATGACAAATGCATACAACTCTAAATAGTGGCAGACAAATATATAAGCCTACCACCACGCAAAAGTTTGAGGTCGACACAATTTTTTAAAAATGTTTTTGAAAAGAGTTTCTTATGCTGTATTTTCTTTATTTTTAAATAAACCTTTGTAACATTGTAAATGTCTTTGCTGTCACATTTGATCAACTGTGTGCGTCGTACCTGGATAAATGTATTTATTTGTTTGTTTGTTTATAAAATTACATTTATTTATTTATTATTTTTTTATTATATCTTCCAGACACCACATTTTTGAATGGTAGTGTATTTGGCTAAAATTGGGCTATTTTGAATTTTTCGCAATTGATAAATTCTGGTAAATATAAAATATTTCCTGTTTTTATATATTTTATAGTGAATATAAACAACTAGTAAAATAAGTGTTTATTTAAATGTAACCATTTTGTGTAAATCTTATTTGATGTCATAAATATTTCAGGCATTCCACTCTGTAGATATTGGCATTGATGATTTAAAAAACTATTTCAGACGACAGGTTATATATATTTATTGCTTTCATACTAACTGACATACATCAAATGAATACAAAAAAAAAAATGCTAGTTATACTTTTATACCAGTAACATTACCAACATATCATGCATCCATGATTATTTCATATGTGTATTTTTGACCAGACCAGAGTGAAGATGAATTGACATGTTAGATTACACTGAAAACCCATGAACATTTAGGGTGTGACGCACAGTGGCCCCTCAGCACACCCACGGGACATGAGAAATGCCCCATATCTCTTGTTTAACACATTTCACACTTATGAAACATGTCAATCATTAGTACTGCTAAAAAAAATTAATTACTTAAATGACTGAACTAGTAAAACAGAACTATGACCCACCTTTAATATCATATAAATGAATACGACTTCAATTTCATTGCACTTTATGGCAGATTCTTTGGGAAAATGGTACACGAGTCACGACATACCTGTTTAGGTGACTTTGTTCCTAATAACAGCGTGGTTTTGTTAGAACGTCGCTTCTTTTGTGTGAAGCGCATTATATAAAGCATGTTACAATAGCACAGCATTGGCGCTTTCTTAATCAGGACACAGGCGGTCAGCAGGTACGAGGAGACGGACGGGGTCTATTGACTTTTTCCACATTTGTTGGGTCGTGCACAGACCAGCATTCACGAGAATCGACCGTTCCTTAGCAACAGCTAATTCAGATGCTTGTTGTGCGCTCAGAGGGAAGGTGATCAAGGCAATTAGAACAAAGCGCTCTCTCCCAGCAGGCCACAGCCAGAGATTACATTTGCACGAGGTTAACATGCCACCTTATCTCTGCACATTACAGAGGTCTTTATTATACACTAGGTTTCATGTCTTGAGTATGTGGGTCTGGTTTCATACATCTGTAAAATACAAAATTATGTTTGTAAAATTATAAGAAAAAAAAAATTATTTAAAAATGATTTAAGACATGATATAAATGTTATAAAGAAAAATATATGGTGTAAAATATTTATTTATTTATTTTTAATAAAAAATATTTTTATTATTATTTTTTAATCCCAATATTACTTGTGTGGGTCTAGAATAGAGCTTGAAAAATATGCTTATACTTTTTTTTATATTTTATTATATGTATGTTATATAATACTTATTTCAAGCATTTTAAGCCCAAGAGAAGCTGCCAATTTTACAAGTGTAGGCAAAATAATCAATAAAAAATGCACAAATATAATACTACATAATACATGTTGTAGCCTATTGTAACATTTTAAGCCCAGCCTGAATAATTTACTTATTTTATTATTTCAAATGTAGGCTTAGCATACAGTTTTAAAATGCTTTGAAATTAAAATAAAAAATAAATAAATATATATTTATATATTGTCTTTTTTGTTTTATTATCCATTATATTTTCCTTATGTATATTATAAATTACTTACATTTTATCTATCTATCTATCTATCTATCTATCTATCCATTTTTAAACCCAAGAGAAGCTGACTAATTTACATGTGTAGGAAAAATAATTAATTAAAATGATCTTGTTTTATACATTTGTAAAATGCCAAATCATATCATGGATGTTACTCATATGCTGTATATTTTTATATTTTGTAGTTTGCCGGTCAAACAAAAGCCCGTGGGTTTGCCTGACGTGTTTGAACGTGCATTGTGGAAGGTGAGTGCTTAAATTGATATTTTTTAGTCTATGTGGTTTTGTTTCTTTATATATGACTTACAGTAAATATTACATGTAAATTCATAGTTCCTTGATTGTTTATTTATTTTATTTATTTTTTATTTTTTAATTGAATTTTTGCACACATATAAAAAGGTATTACATCTGTTACAAAATGAGATAAGGTGTCTGATCAGAAGAAAAACAAGAAACAAAACCCAAGGGCCACCGAAATAACAAAAACACAAACAACAAAAAAAAGGATATCAAAAAGCAACAGACAATACAATAAAGTCTAATCAAATGAACCCCCCATAAGGGTCTAGTCAGAAGGTCCAGATGTCACAGTAAGGTTCTCAATAGTACATAATATAGGGCTCCACATTTTGTAAAAGGCCCTCAGTGATCCTTTGGAGGAATGTCTAATTTTTTCTAGGTGGATACATTGCAAGATTGTTTAGAATTATGTTTAAGCTGTATTAAAATATTAAAATGTACAAAATATTAAAATTGTTTTAGTAGATAAAAGTGAATTAAAATTAATTACATTCTAATTATTAAAATATTAAATTTCACACATTAAAATTACCTTGCATCTGTTTCCTGTGGCAGGTATGTAAACGGCCATGCAAAAAAGCATTTCGAGGAGATTCAGGCACCAGGAGGCGGTCAAAGGAAGCCAGAGCGAGAAAAGTCGAGTGAGAAGAGTCAGCAGCACTCTGTGTGTATGGACTGTAACAGTTATAGCACGTTCTGGTTAGTTTCTTCCCTATTTTTCTTTCCAGAAATATTTTTAAATGGACAGTAGTAAGATGAGAGTGTCTTAAAGGGACAGTACATACAGTATTTTTCAGTGAACAGTGTTATGTGTTTTTTTTTTTTTACCTTCATGCCATTTTCTTTCCTGTAGTTACAGATGTGATGAATTTGTGGTGAACGACACAAAACTAGGGCATGTGCAGAGGGTCAGAGAACATCTGCAGAGTTTGGAAAAGTACGTCTGGTATTTGTCGATGTGTATCTATCCATTTATCAATCATCATCACTTAAATGCATGGATTATATTATTGTTTTTGAACTGATTTATTCTCTTTTTTTCAGCTCTGTGTCTAATACTGACAGACAGAGGAAGAGAAAACTGTCAGACAGTTCCTCTCCTGACAGCAAGCTGAAGAAAGACAGCGTGAGTTTAATTGGATTTTAGATGAGTGTGTAAAAGACCCTGGTGTGCTAAGATATGGTTCTGAAGAACTTGATGTGTCCATCCACATATCTCACCACATATTTAATTGTTAATAATTACTGGAAGGTAAAAACTTCCCCGTGCAGTGCAGATGACTCAGGTTTCATAATTCTTAAAATTGCTGTCACGTTGTCATTAAGCCCAAGAAAAACTGCAGGTTTTACTTGTTTATTAATTTGTAAATAATTATTTTATATAAACGTATATATATATTTTTTTAATTTTTAATTTTGTAATTAGGGCTGTGCAAAAAATCGAATGCGATTAAATTTTGTATGCATCATTTGTCAGATGTGTTCTGGATCCATAATTTTCTTTAATGTCACCACACAGGACAGCACCATAGCACAGTGTGCCACGGGCCTCCGAAACCTGGGCAACACCTGCTTCATGAACGCCATTCTCCAGTCCCTGAGGTAAGAGCAGCCCTCACGACCCCGAGCCAAGGGCAGCCGGCGATGCGTAGCCTGGCAGGGTGTGGGTGGCCCGGCTGGTGGAGCCTCAAAGCCTCCCTGCGCTCTGCTGGAGCATCTAGTATGTACTGGCAGGTAACGGTGCCTGTGGCCTGTGAGCTGGCTGGAGGAGAGCTTGGTGGGGAGCCAGGGGACGGATTAGGCCGTCTGCCTGCTCACCGCAGCCAACCTTACGCTGGCCAGGCTGATGGTTAAACCGCAGCAAGCGACTCGTGCCAAATATCACATAAACCGTTCACCCTGCATTATCACGAACTACTGAGGCAAACATTCAGTTACACTACCGTTCAAACGTTTGTCAGCAGTAGGATTAAACAAAATAATACATTTATTTAGCAAGGATGAATTAAATTGATTTTACATCTACAAAAAATCTATTTCAAACAAATGCTGTCATTCTGAACTTTATTTTTTTTATCAATGAACCTGAACAAAATGTACCGTTTCCACCAAAATATAACAGTAGCACAACTGTAATAGCAAAAGTAATAGTAAGAAATGTTTCTTGTGCTAAATCATGCTATTGCTAATTCATGTTAGAATATGCTAGCAATGCATTAAATCATGCTAGCACCATGTTAAAACATACTAGCAATGTTGTAAATAATGCTAGAAACATGCTAGCAAAGATAATGATATCAACACGATAAACATGTTAGCAGTGTGCTAAATCATGTACATACATTCTAGCAGTGTATTAAGCCTAGCAATGCATTAAATCATGCTAGCACCATGTTAAAACATACTAGCAATGTTGTAAATAATGCTAGAAACATGCTAGCAAAGAAAAATAATGATATCAACACGATAAACATGTTAGCAGTGTGCTAAATCATGTACATACATTCTAGCAGTGTATTAAGTCATTAACAATGTATTGCTTTTTAATTAGTTTTGTACACAATGATTTAATATGCTTGTAACATGTTAACAATGAGCTAAATCATGCTAGCAATGTGGTAAATCATGCTAGTAACAACATTCTTAAATATTCTAGTAATGTGTTAATCTTATTAGCAACATGTTAAAACGTTAGCAATGTGCTAAATCATTAGTATGTTAACAAAATGCTAAATCATGCTAGCAATGTGGGAAATCATGCTAGTAACATGTTAGCAATGTGCTAAATCATGCTATCAACATTCTTAAACATTATAGTAATGTTAAATCACGTTAGCAACGTTAAAACGTTAGCATATTAGTATGTTGTTAACAAAATGCTAAATCGTTCTAGCAACATGTTAAAAAGGCTATAAACATGATAGCAACACGTTAATCAATCTAGAAATGTTACCAACATACTAAACCATGCTAGCAGTATGTAAATTCATGTTAGAAACACGTTAGTAACATATTAAATCATGCTAGCAAGATGCTAAAAAGTGTTTGCAACATTTTATTGACTTTCTCTGACTACTAAAATCCTTCAAACTTTAAGATTTTCTAAGTTATTTAAAAAGTTATTCAGACAAGGCTTTGACAAGTCAACATCAAAGTTTGTCATCAAACTGCACTATAATTTTAATTACAATTTTAATTATTTTTAATCTTTCATTTGTCTTTTGTTGCTGAGCCGTTATCGTTTTTTTAAGGCCTGGATAAAACACTAACCCTACCTGAAAAAAAACATTTCCATTTGTGCACTTCTGCTGGCCATGATCCATGGAAAAGGAAGCCTTGGCAAGGTTACCATAGTATTCTGGCATACTGTCGATGTTTAATTTGCATTTGGAAAGATATACCAAACGGTCGTAACTCAGAAGGATCTTGAGTCATGTTTAAGACATCTCTGTTTGGTTAAACACTGGTTTTTGTTTCCCGTCTCCAGTAACATCCAGGTGTTCAGCTGTTATTTTAAGGAGCTGCCCTCGGTGGCCTTACGAAGCGGAAAAACGGCAGGAAGGAGAATGTACCACACCAGAAGTCAGGGGGACAGCAGTGTGTAAGGTCCTCTCCACTGAAATTCAAATGCTGTCCTTTATTTTTAAAGAAATAGTCAGAACATACTTTTCATAATGTAAGCCCTTACAATATATCATATACAATACCATACTATTCTAAATATTTATGGAATGGTTATAGTTTTTGTTCCTTGAAGAGTTATTATGCCTTGACAAACATCTACTGTGAAAATGATTTTTTTTTTTAATTATAAATTAATAACATATAACAAATTATATAAAATCTAAAAAAATATATATAAAATGTGAAATTGTGATATTTTAGATGTATTTTTAATTAAAAAATATTTGAAAATATACTTATACTTTTTATTAACTTTAAATTACATTTTTAATTAACTTTTTTTATTTGAGTTATGTAATTATTTGGTAAATTATTAGCATGATAAAGTCTTAAAAGGGATTTTTTTAATGTTGAATTTTATGGTTTCTAGTTTTCTCTGGCCCAAAATTCAGCTCACAAAACACACTATGGTTGACCGTTGACTCAATCCATGTTTATCCTTACTACAACCCATATTTAATAGTCTGAGTCTATTTGTTGTTGTTGTTACCTTGTTTTGTAGCTTGTTTATGGATTTTGAGGATGAGGGAAGCCTATTTATTTTGTTATCCTAAACACAAAATTATAGGATGAGTTACATTGTGTTATTTGCAGTGGCGTAACTTTGCTTTGAAAAGTGGTGGGGACACCACGCAACTCGTTTTGCTAGTTTTTTATTTAATAACCTAATTTACTTGGGGACTGGGTTTAGAGTTGGACAAACTTAATTTTGGCTTTTCAAAAATACATCGATGTACCAGGGGCAGCGCCAGAGAAGTTTTGTCATCTGGAAAATCATGCCAAGTTTCAGGTATCATAAAAATCACAGTTAAATAATGTGTTGCAGTTATTCCAGGATTTGTCATCCTGAGCTTTTATAAAATATACCACAAATTTCACCAAAATTCAGTTGAATTTGTTTCATTATTCAAGCACTTAGAAAAATATTTTGTCTATTTTGTCCATTTTTATTAGACATTGGTTGGCCGATATGGATTTTTTTTTTATTATAGATGAATGGCTGATGGCCATATAGATAGATAGATAGATAGATATGCATGTGTTTACATCTAAGTACACATGCATACAACACTTTACCCAAGTAAATATTATTAATTATTAATTAGAAAATTAATGAAGAAGAAATTTGACCTTGATAAAAAAAAAAAAAACGAAAATAAACAGATTTATACTTTAGGTAGGAGCTTCCTGATTTTGTAATCTTATTTTAGTATTTTTCACACATAAAAAAACACATGAAAATAAAAAGTGCAACAGTGCACTCAATAATCATAATAAATAATAATAATAAATAAAAGTTTGTGCACACTGAGAATCATATTTTCTCAAATAAGGACCAGTTTATCAGCGCTTTTTCCCAGCTTCCAACACTTATTATCTAAAAAAGACAAAACTAATTGGGCAAATGTATCGATAATTTAAAAATGCCAAAAATTTGCAGATATATCAGCCTTAGCAATATATATTGGTCAATGACCAATTTTTGCTCTGTTTTGTGTACTAAATGTATTTAATATTACAATATTAAAAGTCAAATGTTTAAATTTGACTACTATAGTATTATCAGTAATAATATTGCATAATATTAAACCGTAAAAAATGCGATGTAAAGTGTAAAATTTAGTACTTGATTGGAAATTATACTGATAATGTTGCCGCGAATATAGACATTGTTGCTGATATGGTGTTAAAACATAGATAGATAGATAGATAGATAGACAGACTATATTGCCAAAAGTATTGGGACACCCCCTTCTAATGAACAGGTTTGACTACTTTTGTAATTTCCATGAGTACAAATCTTAATGTTTAAGCACAGAATGATATTCTAGGGAATTGTATTTCTAATTTTATAGCAACAGTTTGTACAGGACCCTTTTCTATTCTAATATGACAATGCCTCTGTGTATAAGGCAAGGTTCAAAAAGAAATGATTGATTCAGTCAGTGTGGAAGAACTTGACTGGTCTGCAGAAAGCCAAGTCCTAATCCCAGCTGAACACCTCTGGTGTGACATTAAATGCAGACCTTGAGCCAAAAACTCATCACCAAACAACAATGACTTGTACATACGGGTACAGTCATTTTAGACACTTCCAAAACAGTTGCAACAGAGATGGAAATACAATTTTTAAATACATGAATTATATTTCCATCTTTGTTGCCACAGTTTTGGAAGTGCCTTTTTCTGTTCTAAAGAAGGGGGTGTCCCAATACTTTTGTTCATATAGTGTAGATAGACAGATCAAACAATTTAGATATCAAACAATAGATCGATCAATCAAACCATTTTTTTCTTTAAAGTAACTTGCTGACAAATCATTCAAAATAATACCAGCAATCTCTTTAAGAAGTACATTTTGACTTGTCTGGTGTATTTTGCAGGGGTTACCAGCAACAGGATGCTCACGAGTTCCTGCGTTACCTTCTGGATCATCTCCACCGAGAGATGCAGGGGAGCAAGAACGGGTCGCCCAGTCCCACCCTGTCCCTGGACCAAGCCAAACACACCTCCGAGAGCAAATGCTGCATGTACGAACATATAATCAGCATTTGTACCCCTCAATCAACCTTTGTTTGAACAAACAGGTCATCCTTTCCAAAACTTACACCACTCGATGAGCAAGCAACCCTTCAAACACAAACCAGGTGCCACAATATTTTAATATGAAAAAAAAAAAGCACACTTGTCTTCAGTGAACTACACAGATGGTTGGGGGCAAATTTCTAATTCGAGGTAGGTCTATCTCAGCAGGCTGCCCCTCGTTCCATATCTTCCCTGCTAGTTTAACGAGTACGTGGGCAGCCGTGATAAAGATAACTCTTTACGCCACGCAGAGGGAAGTCTTTTTCGTACACAGACACGGCTGTTCCCACATTTGCCTGCTGCTAGAGCCAGAGCCACCCTGTTGTGTTTGTATTAATAGCTGCAGACAAGTGAGGAAGCCCTCGGCCAAGAGCTGCGAGGGTGACCTGAGTGGATTTGCCAGGGTTATTGAAAAGGAAGTGCAGTGTTGTGGCGTGCTCAGTGGATTGTGCTGAACAAAATGGCAGGTTAATCCTGCTGCGAATAGACGGACTAGATGTGCTTTCACTAAGTCCTGATTCCGTCAAACGCTCTCGGGATGGGACTTGTGTGGGTTTATTTAATAATGTAGAGCGGGTTTGTTTTTTTTTGTTTTTTTTTAGAAATGGGACCTCCACTATCGTTACATCCGTGTTTGGTGGCGTCCTGCAGAACGAGGTGTACTGCTTGATATGTGGCACCGAGTCTCGAAAATTTGATCCATTCCTAGGTGAGCCGACAATTCGGTCTATAAAAGCTTTGAAGGCCTCTGTCGCTATGGTTACGCTAAATCTCACTCTCCTCCAGATCTCTCATTGGACATTCCCAGCCAATTTCGAATCAAGACCATAAAAGACCAAGAGCCGAGGCCGACATGCACTTTAAATGGTAAGAGATGTTATTAGATACTATTACATGGCTGCATTTTGGTTGATTTTGTTGACTTAAGGTCATTGCATACCGAGTCCGAAATATTCGCACGTTAAAAAAGAAATACGACCTCACGTTGTCAATCACGTTTACACGCTGCCTCCGAAACTTTTGTCCGTCGTAAAAAAATTTGGATCAGGTTCGATTTTCTGCGTTTTTGCATCCGTAGCAAGCATTTTGATAGGAAAGGATGACGAATACGAAAAAAAATGCATACGAAAATTTCGGACTCCGTGTGCTAGTACCTTAAGTCAGTATGTACTGTCTCTCAGATTGCCTTTGGAGTTTCACAGACCTCGAGGAACTGGATGAAACGGAGCTCTACATGTGTCACAAGTGCAAAAAGCGACAAAAGTCCACCAAGAAATTCTGGATCCAGAAACTTCCCAAGGTGACGGAAGTGTAGAAATATCAGATTTTTAAATAAATGGTGTTTTATGTCATTTGTAATGGTTATACAATGTCTAATCTGTGTGTAGGTGCTTTGTTTGCATCTGAAGAGGTTTCACTGGACAGCGTTTCTGAGGAATAAGATTGACACCTATGTAGAGTTTCCAAAGCGTGGCCTTGACATGAAAAGCTACTTGCTAGAGGTGAGTGAACCATTTGTTTTTTAATTGTAGTTTTGTAATAAGTTGTATGTTATTTAATTAGTTTTTAATACTTAAATAAATAACTATAATATTTAATTATTTTATATAAAAAGATTTAAAATAATATTAATATTACTGTTAATTAAATAACTATATACTAATTTAATATTTAATAATTTATTTTTAAAGATAATATTAAATAATATAAATATAATAATTTTATATAATATAAAATATAAAATAATTTTTTTTATATTTAAATAAATAGCTGTACATTTTTATTATTTTATATAAAGTAGTGAAATATTACTATTAATTGAACAACTACGTATTAATTTAATATTTAATAATAGTTTTATTTTTAAAGATAATATTAAGTAATAATACAGAAATAATGTAATATGTGTTTGTCACTTAAATAATATTAAATAAAATATAATTACACATATATAAAATAAATTAATAAATTGCAGAAACTCTTAAATATTAATGATAGTTATATTTAAATAAATTACAAATATATGTACTATAATATAATAAAGTATAATATATAAAGTATAATTAAATACAATATATATTAAATAATAGCAAGGTAATAATGTAATGTGTGTTTTATTTATATATAATTTTTTAATTAATATTAAATTAAATATAATAATTTTATATAATATAAAATATAAAATAATTTTTTTTATATTTAAATAAATAGCTGTACATTTTTATTATTTTATATAAAGTAGTGAAATATTACTATTAATTGAACAACTACGTATTAATTTAATATTTAATAATAGTTTTATTTTTAAAGATAATATTAAGTAATAATACAGAAATAATGTAATATGTGTTTGTCACTTAAATAATATTAAATAAAATATAATTACACATATATAAAATAAATTAATAAATTGCAGAAACTCTTAAATATTAATGATAGTTATATTTAAATAAATTACAAATATATGTACTATAATATAATAAAGTATAATATATAAAGTATAATTAAATACAATATATAATAATATAATAAGTTATTTTCTTCAATATAGTAATTATTTTAATAACTATCACAAAATTGTATTCATAATTGTATCATTTAATGTAAATATTAGGTAATTATTGGGGCTGTCAGTTGATTAAAATTTTGTATCTAATTAATTACATGATGTGTCGATTAATTAATCTAATTAATCGCAAAATAAATTTGACTTTGAAAATACCCACAAAAGATTATTTAAAGCTATTTTGTGTTAAATGAGAAAGTATCAAGTAGACATTACAAATTGTAGCTTTAGAAAGAAACATTTTATTTGATTCAACATAAAATGTATTACACACAAACATTTAAGCTACAACGGCCTAACATAAACTATGGAATATAAAAAAAGATAATTTGAGAAACAACTCCGTATTTTTTGTTCATACAATGAAAGTCATTAACTAAAACAGCTTTGTTACCAGTCTTCAAAATACCTTCTTTTATGTTCCACAAAAGAAGTGTTTGAAACGACATGAGGGTGAGTAAATTATGACAGAATTAAATTTTTTGGGTGTGAACTAGGCCTATCCCTTTAATGCTATTATTATTATTATTTTATGAAACAATACTCTAAATAAGAAACTAAATCTGCCAGCAGGTGGCGGTAAATGTCTTCATTCGATTTGTTCAAACGGCTGATTCATTCAGGAATGAAGTAAATGGCTCTCTATGAATGAGGCTTTGAATCATTGGTTCACACGATTCGTTCAAAATGCGGATTCATTCAGAAACGAAACCCCGCTGTGTTACTCGGAGACGCGCAACAATTCTGCAATAGCTTTAAGGTAATATGTTCTCTGCAAAATTGAGCAAAAACACATAATATTGTTGTGTTTAAAATATAACACACTATCAACATTTTATTTACTGTTGTATAAAATCACATTTAAACTCATGATATTCGGGACAAAATCAGCACTCGGGGAAATCAGCAGGGATACTGCTCCTCGTGTGATATCGTATGATATAAATATGAGACTAAAACTCATACAGGGGCATTTTTTGCACCAATATTTTGAATTTTAGGGCATAACTGCATTTATGGAGTTGTTGCCCTGCATCGTATTTGTCAACAGTCAACTGTATGTACTGTAAGATGATGTACAGGTCAGTGCGTTAACTGCGTTAAAATATTTTTATCGCGTTATTTTTTCACAATTCATTAATTAAGCGCTTTAAACTGACAGCCCTAGTAATTACAGGTGCATTTCAATAAATTAGAATGTCGTGGAAAAGTTCATTTATTTCAGTAATTCAACTCAAATTGTGAAACTTGTGTATTAAATAAATTCAATGCACACAGACTGAAGTAGTTTAAGTCTTTGGTTTATATAAAGCATATGATTAAAACAAATATTACAATATTATATAAATATAATTTTTAGTTATATTATATGTTATCTTGTTTTATGTAATATTGATTTCATAACAATTATGTAATTCTGCTCAGCCTGAAAACAGCTTGCCAGAGAGATGCCTGTATGATCTTGCTGCAGTAGTGGTGCATCATGGATCTGGGTAAGTAAACGCTGGCCTCCTTCTGTTAATAACAGTATAACACTGTTTCTCACTTCCCACAACTGTAATAGAGAAATGTTTCATTTGTAGCACACATCTCATTCACTGCAGCAGCCTGAAGTTGGGTTTCTTTGTCCTCCACTAGGGGGCGATGTTATATCAGTAGCTCTGATGATCTTTCCGGTTTAACCAATTCACACTCTGTACAGATAATCAGATCACTATCCTCTCCCACAGCATCGGCTCAGGACATTACACGGCATACGGGCTTCACGAGGGCCGATGGTACCACTTCAACGACAGCACGGTCACTCTGGTCAGTGAGGAGGCTGTGCTGAAAGCCAAGGCCTACATTCTGTTCTACACAGAGCACACGGATCAAGAGAGTCCAGCCAAGCTTTAAGACTTCCTCCAGATCAGTTATCGGACCTTCATATGTGTGCCGTCATCTGTCTCTTGTCTTATGCTACCCAGTTCTGATTTTTTTGTGTCACAGAACCTCAATACAAACCGAATTGCTGCTTGCGTTTCGACTTGATGACTTTTCGTTTAATAGACTGTCCCAGTTTTTTGTCTTCATCCGCCACCAGTGTGAAATGAGATTCCAAAGGCAATTCTTCAGGGGATTTTTGTCTGCCGAATGAACTCAAATTGACTGTAGAAACAAAATGCTTTACAATTGATTTTTTTCCTCTCCTCACTGAGTGTTTTTCCGTCGTCTGAAATGATGACAGCTGTCACGTTTCTGACGACTCCTACTCACGCCAATGATCTGCTCGCTGCTCCAGGAAAAACCCTTTCTGTTCGGCTCGGAAATGCATTCTCGTCTCCTGAGCCTGCGGTTCATTGATCTAGGTTGATGTGGAGGCGTTTCCGAACTAAAACTTGAAATGTTTGATTTTACGTGACAAAACAAGATGTCGTCTGTATCACAAAGCAGTAGTTGACTGCGATCACCTCACTAATGTGAAAATGACTTTTGAAGGGTCCAGTAGCTCACGTGTCTTGTTTCCTTTACGCTTGAAAGTGTTTGACCAGATGTACACTTTCTGTCCTTTTAGAATTAAAGGGATGCAGATTGTGCAAAAGTTGGTTTGCGCGTTTATTATATTATTCTCAAAATTAAAACGTATGCAATAAATTATTGTATTTACTGGTCCATTTTGCAGCTTATGTTGGCCAAGACCTCACTTCACAAGTTCTGACCAGTGTTATTTTAGTAAGTGTAGTTCTTATGAATATTTGTTGAATTATTTTGTTTGTAATTTTTTTGTTTTTATTTTTATTATTTTATTATTATTTTTGTTTTTAGTTATTTTAGTGCATTAAGTTAAATGAGAAATGTTGCATGGGCAAATAGCTGAATTAAATATTAAAATAAGTTTAAAAGTTTCATGTCAGTTACATTTTATTTCAAGTAACAAGTTTTTTTTTTCCATGGTTTTAGTTTGTTAATATCTCTGGTTCTGGCTGACATTTAAAAGGACCAACCATTGGTTATTTTATTTTTATGGAACAGTTAGCACCAGGGAACGCTGAAATCCAGCGATTCCTTCTTCCTCACAATTGTTAATTCTTGCAACCTTGTACCTTTTAAACTTGATTTTGTATCCAAAAGTTGTGCAAAATGAGCCAATCAGATTATAGCTTGCCAAATAGAGAAAGTGCATGCCATTTGTGTGTGTGTGTGTGCGCGCAAATATGCATCAGATGGTCCGTGGGTGTGCCGTCTGAGGCTGAGACTAGCTGTGCCCCACTTCTGTATCACACAATGCAAATAGGGTAAAAAATTGTTAGATTATCTCTGTTCAGCAAAAAAATTAATAAATAAAAGGTAGAGGAAGTAAAACTAAAAATGTGCCACATTTGATAATATTATGTGTCAGTTCGATGTCTTGCATTGCCAATATCATGCCTTTTCTGTTGTCAATTCTACAACATAAAAACAAGATAATTTGATTTATTAATTATATATTATATTACATTACATGAATATTTTATTTATACAGTATATGTATGTGTGTGTGTATCACTGTACATTGTGCAAAATCCAAGGTATTTAATAGAACACACCTCTAATAACAATAGTATTATTGTTCATATATATTTATATATATATATATATAATTTATTTATATGAACAATAATAATAATATTATTATTAGAGGTGTGTTCTATTAAATACCTTGGATTTTACACAATATACAGTGATCTCAATGCTAACGTGGGTGTATTTTGTATACAAAGGAACACGCTGTTCCTCAATTTGAAGTGCTGACACTGAATTGAATGCTTCTGTACGAGCTGTTCTCAAACACGGGTGTGGGTTCAGTCAGTGTCACAGCGCACACAACCGCATGCACTTCCTCTGTTCTGCACATGTAATTGCTGCAGGTGGAGTAGCGTTCTCTTCCACCTCGCTTGAAACAGAAGCAAGTACGTTCGTTCTCTAATCTTTTTCAAAAAACTACTTCCAGTGTAACCCACTGTGAAATGTAAACGCTGAATGGTTTTTAATGACGTAAACCGCTCCAAAACAAGAGCGTAAGAGGGCGTGCTCCGTTCCCATTGTGAGTTCTTCTTTTCCTTCCCCCTCGCTCTTTCTATCAATTGCTGCCACCCACACGGTCACTCTTGCATGAGCTCCCAGGGGCAAAACAAACACCGGGGCTCCCCACACGCCACGTGCCAGAGGTATCGTCCCTGACAGGCAGGAAGAAGAGGAGAGGAAGAACAGTTGCTCGACTCGCTCAAAGGTGTCTATCTGAAGCCGTCATACTTTAGAAAGGACAACAAAGTTCATTCTCTCTCTGTCCCGATAGGCCACAGCTGCCAGTAAGATCACGTTGCTTGTGTTATCGTTATCAAGTGCCACTGCGTCAATCGCGGCACGTTATGACTCAACTGAGAGTGACTCAAACAGTTCAAGCTGCAATCGCACTTCACCCGAGAAAGATTTGCCAGGTCTGCTGTGAGTCATCAAGTGATGTTGTCAGGTGCCATATCAAGAGTAGATATTGTGTAGAATAATTCCAGTAAGGAGGCAGGAATGCTATGCTAGCCTAGCTTATTTTAAAAGTAAACTTTGCTCTGTGAACACAAGTCGTGCAGAACTGCAGCAAAGAAATCAATGCCTGCCTTATTGCCAAAACATTGCTCGGTTTGTTTGAGGGTCCTGATTTGCCTGACACAGCAATGTTAGCTCAACCAATGGTGTGAGATTCGGGCGTGGCTATCTGTTTGACTGACCAATAGCAGATGAGGGAATGTGTCATAATTTTTGTAATTCTGTTTGGTGCTGCTAATGGCGCAAAATTACTTTACTGTGTTGGGGAAAGTTACTTTTAAAAGTACTGCATTTATTGTGTTACTGCATATAAAAGTAACTAATCGTGGTAGTTACTTTTTATGAAAAGTAATGCATTACTTTTGCGCTACTTTTTGTCCCCTGGGTTGGGCTTGCTTATTGGTTTTAAATAACAAAAAAACCTAAAAGTATTTTTTTGGGGGCAACTGTAAAGGCTATTTCACCAAAAGTTAAATTAATAAGCCTACAGCTGAAGCAAGTGCCTCTGCACTTACTCCCAGTTTCTCTCAACATGGGACAGGAGAGCTGTCAGTGAAACAAATGAACTAGCGTTACTTATTTGAAAAAGTCAGATATTTTGTTGTAAATTTAAAAGTAATGCATTACTTTACTAGTTACTTGAAAAAAGTAATCTGATTACGCAACTCGCATAACTTGTAATGCGTTACCCCCAACACTGCCTGTAATACTGCAAGAAATGTATTCATTGAATCGGGTAAGTTCAAACTTTAAACTGGAAAAATTGTAAGCAAGGCAATTTAAAGCACACATTACTCAACTTTTAAAACCTGAACAGATTTGAAAACACGAGGCATCATACACTTGTCAACTTTGTAAATGGTTACAGAGAAAAAACACTGAATGACTGAGGATCAAGTCATTCCCAACATAAACTCATGCAGAAATGCTGTTTTAAAGTAATTCTAAAATCTACAACATGTTTGATATCCTTCTTCTGGGTTGAATCATAAGCTGCACCAGAGAAAAACAAGCTCGAAAACAGCTCAAAAGATTGCATTTGTCTGTTGCATACATAATCAAGGATGTAATTTTTAATTTTTTTAAAAAAAGCAACCATACTAAAAACTGACTCTTATTCCTTGTGAGGTTTAAATTAATGTAATTATTATGCATTTTCTGGAGGGCACAGTCTTCAAAATGAGACACGGTAATAGTCTGAAGCTAAAAAATTGGAATCTGTGCCCATCATACACTACGCTATTTTCCATGAAACTCCAACTCACCAAAATCTGCAGACTGACAATGGATTTGATTCTGGAAAGTTTCTGGCAAATTGGCAGAGAGCCATTTGTGTAAATGCAAGGTGGAAACATAAGGCAGGAAAACTGTATCGCAGACAGAGACATAATCTTGTGGGCTGTGCTCTGACATTAGTTGCAACTTAAAGTCCCTATCAAACTCCTTTTCTGATCCTACTCCCCTCTCCTATCACTTCCTGTCTCTACTTAGCTAAGGCAAAAACATCCCCAAAAAGTATGTATAAAAAAATATCCCAGCATCAGACCATAGTAACATTACCAGGATTAGTACTATCCCAGCAGGCACAGGACGTCAATATAAAGTCAGGTTGACGCTGGACATGACGTCGGACAGACAGATGTCAGTATTTGATGCCAATTTGACGTTGACTTAACGTTGGATTTTGGTTACACAACCTAAAAACAACAAATATCAACATCAGCTGAAGTTGGTATTGGACATCAAATTAACATTGACATTAGACACTGAATTTTGGTCACCTGGCATCGCAACCGAAATTTAACCAAATATCAATGTCTTGGAACGTTGTGTGCCTGCTGGGATAAGATCCGCTGCTGTGAAACGTGCCGTAACAAAATAAGCTCCCCTCGAGAAGCCCTGCTCTTTATTTATTGTGTTATCTTCTTATAAACATTTGCATATGGCACCGCTAAACTGATGGATAATTTTGCGGTTTGCATGGATGGCGAGTAGCTCCTCAGTCTTAATATCATTCCAATTAGAAGCCAGTGTTATCATCTTTTTTTGCATTTTTATCTGTATACAAATGTTCTTCTTTGCTAGCTATGTTGACCTGTAAATCTCCATCAAATGTGGAGTGTCCGTGAATTCAGGAAAGCTCTGGCAGTCAAAACAAGCAAAATCCAACTATTTTGAGTCTTAATTGCCAGAAAATCTCTGGAATCTCTGGCCCATTTATACCTGGTATTAAGATACATTTTGGTTGATCCAATCACAAGTAAGCAACAGGCTAAATACAGGGGTAAACCAAGTCCAAACTGATTTGCGCTTGTCCACTTTCAAGTGCATTCGAAGGTGGTTGAAAATTCAAGTGTCCACATTGCATTTGTTGTTCCAATTTTGAACTGAGAACAACCACTAAAACAAGGGTTTAAACTTTACCTGTTATGTCCAGTTTAAATAAGTGTCCGATTGAAAGAACTTTATTTTTTCTCCCATTTTTGTTTTTCTTGTATGCTTTACTAACACACAGTAACACAGTGAGATAGTCTGCAGTGTATGCAGTCATAAAATCAGAGACCCTGCCCTCAACATCCAATCAAAAGTGGTCAGAAGAGACACATTTGAGATGCATTTACTACCAGGTGTAAATGGAAATGTGTCTCCCTTGACCACTTGTGATTGGATCAACCAAAACGAAAGCAAAACCAGGTGTAAACAGGGGCCTCAGTGTGGAAGACTGTCTTGCTATTCCCCATCCCCCAAGATGCAGGGCGCTGAGTGATAAACAGAAGTCGCCACACTCTAAACGTCCCTCACACTGCCTCCTGTCCAGGCGTCAAAGACAGATGGACCGGGAGAGTCCATGTGCCTCACACACTTCCATTTTTGACCGTGCCTGCAGCGGTCCTCCCAAAATAACCCCCATTCCTCACGACCTTATATGTCTGGGGAGAATCATGAATCCAGGCCACACGAGACACGCTGTTGTCCCATTGTTGCTTTGTGATCGTTGTGGTTGTCTCCTGTCTTGCTATGCATCTCACAGAACTAGATCAGGAGTGTTTGCTACACCTTTTTTCGTACCTAGACAAGGACAGTCGCCGCAGCCTGTCCCTGACCTGCGTACGACTAAGACAGGTCTTCCTGGACCCACATCTGTGGACGCTACTTCACTTCAGGTCTCCGTGCGAGCTGAGGAGGGACAACTATGTTCTGGGCTCTTCGCTAAGATACCTGGCTGAATGCTGGCACTCGAGCAGGGTCAAAGTGTGCAACATTGAGGACTGGATGAAGACCACATTCCAGAAGGACCTCTGCAGGAAGCACGAGAGCCTCGTCAGTGACTTCCTGGAGCGTGTTTGCCACATGTGAGTGTTTCTGTTTGTCTTGGCCTCAACATTCATTTAGTCATTGGTTTGATCTTGGACAAGCAGATGTTGCTACCCTGATATATTTAGACAGATAAAGTAATCTTAATGAATCCCATCTCCTCTTTTGTTTTTAAAAATATAGTAATGGCACCAATATAAATTTTCCATGATCGTTTACTGACCTTTGCGCTTTCCAAACAGTCAAAGAATAACGTTTGCACAGATCTGTCCCATTGTAAACAACAGTATCCAATGGCTTTCAAATGGTACAAAATACAAACTATTATTAGCATAAATTTTGTCCAAAAGCAATATGACCAATTTGTGACAAACTCAAATTTTTGTAGTTTTTGCTATAGTGCTTGAATCTCATTTGCGCTTGCATATTTTCAAACTTAGTGCATAAAGCTGTGTTGACCCTAGGTTTTACATCAGTGACACCAAATCACATTTGATTTTTGTTTCATAACTGATCAAGACCTGTCGAGTTTGATATGCACAAGAGCAAATGAGATTTGAGAGCTATGGTGGAGGGAACGATTGTCAGTAAACAATAACTTAAAGTCACCATGAAATCAAAATGGACATTGCTTATATTTCGGGTAATGCTGTGTGATGTGTTTATTATAAATGTGCACATCATTATTTTTTTCATCTCTTTAATCAAAAACATGCACATCTTTTCCCCACTGCAACAATGTCTCTTCTCCGATGACTTGTAAACTGGCATGTTTGTCCGACAGCCTGACGTGTTTCAATCCATAACCCCCAGCAACCTGTTACTCACATGAGATTGCAGCGATTTGCAAATGAAAAATATCAAATGATTTCCCAATGGATGAAATCAAGTCTCGGTTTTTTTCTCATTGAAGAAAAGACTCACATTTTCCACTTCATGCTGACTTAATTTTTTTGTACTGTTCCTACAGCCTTCATACTGACTATTTTATGATGCTTTTATAGTTTTTTTTTTTTTTTTTAACTTTTTTTGAGCTTGAAAACATCTAGTAACTGCCTTTGTTGTATGGAAAAGAGCAGCTTGAACATTCTTTGAAATATCAGCTTTTGTGTTCCCCATTTGAAAGAAGTCAAACAGGTTTGGAACAACATGAGAGTAAATAATGACATTTTTGTAAGAACTAACTCTTTAAGTCACAAAATTATCAAAATATTTTAAACTCATGGTAAAGCAAGTCACAATTTAATGTTTATGAACTCTATCTGGCTTAGGAAGGAGCATATATGTCTTTAGCTGTGAAATAAATAAATTAAATCCCTATATGAATGGAAGCAAAGACACTGCACTGCAATTTTAAACATTGTCTGCAACAACTGGCCCATCAGACCACAGCTGCAGGCACACCACAGACTAGAGGCCTGCGCGGGACGGATTTTTCAGTCCCGCTCCCACCCGTTCCCGCAAGATTCTGTCCCGCGCCCGCCCGCTCCCGCAAAAATATATCTTATCTGGTCCCGCTCCCGCCCGCGACATTCATGTTTTGTCCCGCTCCCGCCTGCATAAAAGTAATCTATATAGATTGTTTTCAGTACATTGAAGAAATTTACATGAAATGGTTCTGTAACATCTCCTAAGCTCCACAACATCCCAGCATAAACACTCCCGATAAAATATTTGTTATTTAGGCTAAGCATCAATCAGATTTTTTTAAATGCCCATCCCAGCAAAAACTTTCCAAAATCGGCAGCACGAGCACCGGCGTAAGTGAACCAGCCCCAAACCATTACTCATTTACCAGGTTCTGTTATGAGTTGAGAAGGTTTACATGGGTACAGAACGTTCAGCAATTAGAAACGTCTGTTTTCAAGGAACACAGATACATTAGGACGTAGCATGATAGTTTTTTAAGGAACAGACGTCAGTGGTGGGAAGCTTAAAAGTACTTCAGCATGAGCGTTCCTCACGTAGCCATTTAACTCAATTAAATGGATCTTCTCAAACTTCGTTCCTTAAACGTTCCATCAGAAACACATTTTAGCTTCAAGCATGCACGTCATCACAGTCTTCCACCGATAGATGCGGCTTGTGTTCGAAGCGTGCTGAGGCTGGGAATGCAGTTTGCCTCAAGTTTTGAGTGACACGAGGTCTAAGGAGTAGAGCTGAATTACCCTCTGGAGTTTTAAGCGAAGATCTGTACAGCCTCTTCCAGGCAGCCAATAATAACGGGAGACATGATGGAGCTCTGCGGTCTCTCCCGCTGCTGTTTTGCACAGTAAACTCACTTATGAGGAAAAAAGAAACTGTGATTTGGCAAAACACTCTTAAAGGGGTCATATGATGCTGCTAAAAAGAACATTATTTTGTGTATTTGGTGTAATGAAATGTGTTTATGCTCAACTAGTTGCTTATAACCGTGCCCATTGTTAACATATTGGCTGTTTATTAGTACTTATAAAGCACATATTCTGCATGACCATATACTACATAGACACACCCTCCACAGCGTCCCGAGAGTGACATTAGTCTCTTGAAAGATTACTGTCACTGTGATGACTATATGAGTTCAAAGAAAAAGCGCTGAATCCAATTCCTGGTAAATTACCGTCGTGCCACGTGTGGGATGTCTACAGAGGCCGTATCCACATGGGGAAACCTTCACGGTTTGTGTTATGGAAAATATTATGGTAGTAGGGTTTTGGCCCCCCACACCCAGCCTCATTCTCAGAAGCAAAGTAAAATAAGACAGTTAAGTCTTTGTTAGTTTTTCATTAAGCCCGTTTGATGGAAATGCCTTTAAAAAAAACCAAAGCAAACAAAACATCTGCACAAGAGATGGGCGGAGCTACGAGAGGAAGGCATGCTTATGTAACCCGGGGATGATGCGACGCATATATCTGGCATGTTTACTTCATCTGGCCAGCTCTGAAAGCTCCTCCCGCTCAAACACAATGGCTGAAAGCTGCTCCAGCAGAAAACTATCTAACCAACCGATCCACGAGGCTTTGAATTCTTGCGAGCCTCTCTCATCCTTCCTCTCCTGCTGATCCCTTTATCAGACCGTCTATGTCACCGATGGCCGTCTGTGATAATAAAAGCAATGGCACGTGTAGTGTGAGATCCGCCCCATGGCCAGGGGAAACCTTCACGGTTTGTGTTATGGAAAATATTATGGTAGTAGGGTTTTGGCCCCCCACACCCAGCCTCATTCTCAGAAGCAAAGTAAAATAAGACAGTTAAGTCTTTGTTAGTTTTTCATTAAGCCCGTTTGATGGAAATGCCTTTAAAAAAAACCAAAGCAAACAAAACATCTGCACAAGAGATGGGCGGAGCTACGAGAGGAAGGCATGCTTATGTAACCCGGGGATGATGCGACGCATATATCTGGCGAGCACCAGCTGTGTTTATGTGGCAAAAACAGCTGATACAGCAAACACTGACTTAGGGAATGGTTTTTGTTATGCTATGCTTAGTACAGTATAATACCATGCAAATGCCTGATGGGGCTACATAAATTACTGCCTAAAGTCTTGGGTTACAGTTACTATGTTGCAATATGTGTCAGTTACTGTCTATTGACAACACGTTTATTATACAGTCTACCATTTTATGTGTCCCCCGAGGAGTGAAAAACATTTGTAATGCAGTAAGCTAGTGTGTTTTCCAACCAGTTAATTTCTGGCGGCCGTTTTTCTTACAAGCAATCATATATGAAATTCATATCCCATTTTCATTGTCTAATCACTTAAAGGTGTATTCCTCGATGAAAATACTTCCTTTTAAACTAGATTAATATGAGACAAGTATAGCTAAGCTGTTTGTTGACTGATTTTCCAAAAAAGAAAAGAAAAAGAAAGTCTAAACATTGTTTTTCTATGGCGTGCTCTCTTAACCACTGGGGTGACTTTGGGGCGGAGCTATGTGTTTGCTTGACCAATGGCAGATGGCTGAGCATTCACGAAACCTGTTTGAATGTTGTTGATTCTATTAGTGTGTTTAATAAAATCTTAAATTATTTAATAATTTTTTTAAGTTTGTAAGTACGTGTTTTTGGTTAAAGTACTTAAGAAGAACTAAGTCATTGCTGATTCCAAACACTGTCTCTGTGGCATTTTCAAAACATTTCTCTATTGTTTGAGAATTCTGACCAGCATTGCACAGCAACACAGGCTCAACCAATGGGGTGAGTTTGGGGCAGAGCTGTGTTTGTTTGATTAATAGCAGACAGTAGAGCATTCGGGAAACCTGTTTGAAAGGTTTTGATTGTATTGCCACTAGGGCTGTGCAAAAAATCGAATGCGATTTTCATGTGCATCTCGTCAGTAAAGCCGCTCCTGTGATTAGTAGTAAATCTCCAGCATGTGCGTTCAGATGGAGCGGCATTTACTACACAGAGCCGTAGTTCACTGACAAGCTACACAAAAGCGATTTTGTGTAGCTTGTCAGTGAACTTGCCACATTAAATATGATCTTTACAAATTAAATGAACAATTTAATTACGTTCTGTGTCACTTAATGTAGTTTTGAATGTGTGTATTTTTTAAAATTACATTATTCTATTCAAGTCTAAAATGCAAAGACAACGTTAAGTTAGTTGCTTGTAAATTGAATCCCACACCGAGTAAACACTGTCTTTTAAAGCATTGTTCTTTGTTTGAAAATTCTGACCAGCCTGCATAGCAACACTGACTCAACCAATGGCATGAGTTTGGGGGTGTGGCTATCAGTATAACCGACCAGCGACATACAGGGGGCGTGTTCAAGGAAACCTGTTTGAAAACAAGCAGCACTGAAATTACTCACTTCAGCTTTAACAGACTGTTGTTGGTTATTAATTCACTTGTCCAATCTACACAAACAGCAAACCAACACGTATGCACTGTATGCACTGCACTTTTCAATTATTATTCCTGTCTATCAGCATGACATAATTCTTTTTTGTTGTTGTTGTTGTTTTAGGTGTCCGAATCTACTCTCGCTGACTCTGTCTGGATGTGGGCACATTACGGACCGTGATGTTATTAACGTGCTACAAAGCTGCAGGAGGCTACACAGCCTTAGTCTAGAAAACTGCGCTCGGATGACTGACTCTGTCCTCCAGGCTGTTGTGGACCACGGCCACAGTCTCACAGACATGAGGGTGGACTTCTGTCGCAACGTGACCCAGGCAGGGCTGCAGGAGGTCAGGGACAAGAGACCAGAAGTGCACCTGAGCGCGTTACACAGTGCCGATATGATTCCAGACAGCAAGCCTGAGGAGAAAACACAGATCAGGAGAGCTCTGCAGAAGTTCTTGATCTTCTCCTGACAGCTAGAGGTTACCTAGAGACTTCATGTCAAATTGAGGTTCACAACACTGTCCAGTGCAATTATGGTGCAGTTTTATTTTTTCAAAGTTTCCATGAGAGTCAGTCTTCATCTCTGAAGTTTTCATTCCAGTTTCATTCGATTTCATTTTCCTTGTTTACATTCAGTCTTCCAACCTTTCTACTACTTTATTTTATCAGCAAATTCATTCTCCTATCAAACTCATTCTTTGTTTCTTCTCTGGGTTGTTTTTTTATTTGTTTGTTTGTCCATTTGACTCCATGAAATGACTCAGCGGTCAAGTACACAGTACAAAGGCTAAGTATTCAATATGCAGGGCAGTGGCCCAGTCCAAAAATTTCAACCAAATCTTAGGTTTTGATAATAAAACATTTGTGAACTCTGTGAAATACTTTATGTATTTATTAAAAGCACAGCATGTTTTGGTTGCATAATCTAGTTCTGGAACAACTCATTGCTGGTTATCCTCATTTTCGGGTTTTGGACTTCCTCCTAGTTATGCAAGAACAATATTTGACAGAGCACAGGTTTGCATACAGCCTTTCTGCATGACATTTATTTAGCAATAAGGTACAAGAGGCCATACTACATTGTGAATATAATATATATATATGGTTATATATATAACCAGAGGTACAATATTCACAACACACCATGGCATTGAGTGCCTTATTGCATTTGTATTTAAGTGGCCCAGTCCAAAAATTTCAACCAAATCTTAGGTTTTGATAATAAAACATTTGTGAACTCTGTGAAATACTTTATGTATTTATTAAAAGCACAGCATGTTTTGGTTGCATAATCTAGGTTAGTTCTGGAACAACTCATTGCTGGTTATCCTCATTGCGGGTTTTGGACTTCCTCCTAGTTATGCAAGAACAATATTTGACAGAGCACAGGTTTGCATACAGCCTTTCTGCATGACATTTATTTAGCAATAAGGTACAAGAGGCCATACTACATTGTGAATATAATATATATATATGGTTATATATATAACCAGAGGTACAATATTCACAACACACCATGGCATTGAGTGCCTTATTGCATTTGTATTTATGCATTTAGTGGATGCTTTTATACAAAAGAGGAACAAAGCATTGTTATCGCTTCCATAAAACCATATTTCATTAAGCAAATTCATTCATCTTGTATTATAAAACAGCTGGTTGCTGATTGGTCAAAGCAACATTTCATTCATACTAAAACACGGTATAAGAAAACCTAGCTACCCATAGAGACCAAATATTAACCTCAGTTATACCAAGGAATATATTTTCTAGCAGAATGATGAGAACTTAATGAATTTGCGTCATAAAGATGTGCAATGTGCACGTCTTTTTAAGATATGCAATATAAATACATTTCTGGACATATTTTATATGGCATATTAGCATTGACATTTGCCCGTATATTCAACTCCGTGAATGCACAAGGTAATTTGGGGATTTTTCTACTATCATACATTTTTAGACATCCTACTTCATTTAAAATATTTTAGATGAAATGGGTTGCAAGGAAATACATATTTTTGGACACATAATATTTCTTCACCAATTTGCTAAATTGCTTGGCAACAAAAAAAGCTACATTTAGACTTATTAACTGTATTACTTACAAGTTATTCCAGCTATTAACAAATTAAACATTGGTGCCTTTTATCATATAGCTGTTTTATAACAGCAATAATCTTTTATAGCTATGTTTTATCACAGTTTTATCACAGCATCAGTACCGGAACTATCTGTTTTATAACATTATTTGCAGGCTTTGTGCAGAGGTTTGGATATAAATTAAAGAGCTAATGTCATTTTCATTTTAGAAGATGCAAGGAGACGAGCTGTAGCTTGTCTTAACGGAGAGTTATGACCTAAAGCCTAAAAGAGTTATTTGAGGCCATGTTGGACGTCTTCCAGCGTTGTGATTAGAAACATATTATGTAAGAGCTGTGTAGAAATAGGGTGGCCAGTTTCTGTGTAGTCCACGTGACCACACTATTTTGTGTCGTAATTGCAGCGAAAATAGATGTTCTTGTCTCTTGGAGTCACAGAATTTGTTCTTCCTCTATTATGTCTGTTTGACCTTTTTTAAGTGTATGTAATCCAGTCAAACACACAAGTATAGTTTCCTCAAACCCTCAGGGCATCATCAAGGCTGCATGAAGAACAATCGCACATTCTGTCCCTAAATAGTCCGAAATGTTATTGGAGATAAATTTAGAAAAACAAAATAATTTGTAATGAGTCTTAACAGAAAGTCCCTTGTTTTAAAGCCAACGTTCTCCACAGGATGTTCCTCGCGATGGATTGAAGGCTGGAGGGTGCAATAATATTGGGATAATTTTTTCTTTCCCTCTCATTCCTGTTATCTGTATCTCTTTCCAACTCTCACTCTCTTTCTTTTGCTCAAGGTTTTGTACTCGTCAAGTTACATAAGTAAGGGAAAAAACCTCAAGTAATGCCTTTAATTATGTAATGTCAGTTATCGTTGTAAAAAAGCCTGTGAAATGAAGACACTTAGATAACGTCCGTCTAATCAATGCTTTATAAAAATTCCCATGACCAGGACAACAAGGAGGGCCTGTGACTCGTGGTCCACCCATAAAACTCTCGCCCCAAGCCTGTGAAGTCAAGAAATGGTACTGGCCGTGACATTTTGTAAGACTTCGAGAGGTCAAATGAGTGGCAAAACACGATCAGCATGCTGTGATTGCCTAAATCGACTCAATCAGGTATTTCTTTATTGTGGATGTCAATCCGCTCCAAGTGGTTATGTAATCTGGTTAATGTTTCTCAAGCGTTTGATAATGTCGGGTCCAGCAAACAGATTTAGAAAGGTGGAAAACTTTAGACACTATTTATGTGCACGATCACGTGTAAGCAATTAGGCAATGGAGCCAAGAAACTGCAGTGGCCTTTCAAAGAAAAAAGTTTTTCATGCTACTAACGCCAGAGTGTAGCCCTTGTATTTTCTCAAAACAGAACTAGTTAACACCCAAGGGCAACAGTAAGGTTAGTGTTGATTGGCTGTAGACAGCATTGGGCCTCTAATGTGTGTGATCAGCCTGAAGCTACACTGGTTGCAGTAAATCGTCGGATCTGTGTAGTCTACTATGGGCAAACACAATCTCTGAGGAGGTCATAAAGCACACTTCAACATCTATTTCTTCTGTTTTGTATTTTGAAAGTTTTCAGCCAATGATCAGTATCAGAAACATCATTTAAAAAGCTATGTTTATTTTGATAGAAAACAATCAAACACCTATCACCCACCTAAAATGTTGTATAGGTAGTAATGGCAGACAAACAGTTGCTAGGTCTTGCAAAATATTCACTATTGTTTTTTACGGAGTTTAAAACTTACTTAAAAACAGCAAATTCTTGAGCAATCAATGTTTCGGCCTGTTTTTGCAAACTATGTCAGATATTTGTAGCAAAGTTGTATGAGATGGCAACATATTGTGATGGCAATGTTTGGGTCTCACTTTCTCAGGTATTTTTTTAGAAGGTCGTAAAAGCCAACGTTTAAATACAGCACTGTTACAAACTTCTGGCATTTGTAAAAAAAAAAAGGTCATAAAAGAAGGCAACTTATTGAGACATCAACTTTTCGCCTTTGCAAACTTTGTCAGGCATTTTCTGGAAGGTTGTAAAAGGAGGCAACACATAAATACAGCAATGTTACAAACTTTCGTACTTAAGGTATTTTTAAAAAGATGGCAACGTATTAAAATGTCAATATTTTTGCCTTACTGACTTCATCAGGCATTCACACAAAGGGCCTTAGAAGCAGCCTTTCAGTATTGAGAAAGCAAGATTTTGGTATTTTAAAGTTCATCAGGCATTCATACAATAAAAATGGTGTAAGAGACAGCAATATATTGAGACAGAAATTTTCAGGCTCACAATCTTCACCAGGCATTCGCAAGAATGTCACAAAAGACAGCAACATTTTGAAGGTCTTAAGACCTTAAAAATGTGTGACAAAGCTCAAAAGACCATAACATTGTCTCTTTTTTTCAGGCTTTTGTAAGAGTAAGGAAGGTACATTTAAAATAATTTAATTCTTGAAGATTTTGCCATGCATTTATAAGAAGGTCATCTAAATACTATACATTGTCAACCTTTTTACAACTGTAAGACCGAAATGTTGCCATTTTTATTCGACTTATAAATTCTTTAGAAATGCTCAAAAAATCTTAATCATTTTAGGACTTCTTAGCTGTATGTAGGGCTTTCTCTTGTTTCTTTGTACTTATTCATTCTTATGATGAAATAAATTGCAAAAGTTACTTTAAGTTGTTAAAGAATTGACTTTATTTTGGTTGTGGTATCTCCACAAGTATGTCAAAATAGATAGGAGTTTCATCAAACAAAAGTCCAAACCAGAATTTGTTCTCAGAACAAGAACTTCACTGCCTTACAGAAATTTAGATAAACTTCAAAGCAAATTGTTTGAAATGCATCACAGCCATTTTTGCCAGGTGCAGTCGTTCATGTGGGATTATGAAGTCGCGCCAGATGCTTATAAGACCATATAAGAGCCAGTTTCCTACAGGCGGCCTATAGAAATGAATTATCAGCCTGCATCAACCTGTAAGTGTCTCCACGTGTGGGTTCTCAATGTCTAATCCAGTTCTTGACCAACAGCTCTGTATATGTAAGAAACATAGGCATCTGATAAGAAACCAGAAAGACTGGTTGCTGCAAATAGTGGCATTGATGTATATGCAAAGTCTCGAGTGACTTCCGTTCCCTCACGTTTTTGGTCTGTAATGTATGCTTGCGTTTAAACCCATGGAACATTCTCCTCATTGCTAGGAGAAAATCACATGTTGTGCATATGCCTGTCCTCACATGCTATATAAACCAAACATAAGGTTATGAGGAAAGCTATAAAACAAGCTGCAGAAGGTAATAAATTATATTGAGGATGTTTATTGGTTAGACTGAAGCACATGGGCAAGTTGTGACATAAGATCTGCACATACATGTACAACATACAGTCTCTTTCTCCTTCTCTTTCTCTCCCTCTGGGTGGAGGAATGCAAAGGCAGCTCAGGCCACGAGCTGTTTCGTAAAAACTGTGGGAGGGAAGTCACGTTGTAGTGAAATTCACAGGCTGAGCGGAAAAGAAGGGGAGGGGGAGTTGATTTATGTCATCCAGGAATGGTTGCTGGTGCACTGGCTTCTCTTTTAGACCCCAGCACACATCCATAGCCATTCATACTGCATCTCTCATGTCCTGCAATGGATTTTTGCAGGTCTTTTGGGATTCATAAAATGTAAAATGCATTTTCAAATGCTATGCCTATAGAAGATCTTCATTGAAGGGGTCATATTGTACATTTATTTAAAAAATGATATTATTATTATTAATATATTGATATTATATTATTGATATTATTTTTGACTTATTTTATATTTGTTTAAATTTTTTTGTCAGTGTCGTTCACCTTTGTTAAGCTGCAGTCGCATTTACCATTGTTTGCCGAATTCTTGAGGTAAAAATTTAGTAATTTCAATAGTTATTTCTTGTACATTGCTGCACTATGGACAACATTTTTGATCATTTTCAGTAAAGCTTAATGGCACTCGGAATATTTTGTTGTATGAATATCTGAATATGCAATATGTCAAAACAAAGAACAGAGCCTCGCTTTTAAACAAAACAAAACAAAAACACTTTATTCTAGCGGTATGCAGTCTTTTTTAATTAACACTTGAATGTGGTAAGTTTCATGAAAAAAAGCAACATTTCAAACAAAAAGCTGCGAAAATCGCATTTTTGTAAAAGATTACATCTGGATCAAATTCAGAACGATGATTCAGATAACATAGATGGTATAGATCGCTTATATCAACACATCCAAAACTTGCACAGTCCTAAACCACTTCCTGGAGCGACATTTTATTCGGTAACATTAGACAGTTTTGATTTATATTATCACTGTTGGGGAAAGTTATTTTTAAAAGCAATGCATTACAATATTGCGTTACTCCCTTAAAAAAAGTAACTAATTGCGTTATTTAGTTACTTTTTATGGAAAGTAATGCATTACGTTACTTTTGTGTTACTTTTTTGTCACCTGAGCTGGGCTCTCTTCTTTATTTCTTAATAGCAAAATACCCAAAAGGAAGTGCCTCTGCACCTCACTCACATTCCAGATTATGATGCGTGTTGCTCTGTCTCTATAGTGAAATGGAAGTCTTGCACATTCAGTAGAAAAGATCGTACTTCCGCATTGCAAAATAAGTTTGATATTACATCACAGTAAGGGGCGGGTCAAGTTTCTGAACACTGAATAAACAATTTAAAGGGGTCATATGACGTTGCTAAAAAGAACATTATTTTGTGTATTTGGTGTAATGAAATGTGTTTATGCGGTTTAAGGTTAAAAAAAACATTATTTTCTACATAATGTACATTATTGTTTCTCCTCTATGCCCCCCCTTTCTGAAACGCGTCGATTTTTACAAAGCTCATCAGTCTGAAAAGCGAGGTGTGCTCTGATTGACCA
>NW_015644006.1:253456-261780 GCF_001515625.1 Sinocyclocheilus rhinocerous
TTTTTTGTATACATGTTAGTAAGAATGTACACAGTTCCAACTATTTGTGCACTTCCCTTAATTCAAACCTCACATGTTCACAACGTGATTTGTCTGTGTGATGGGTTAAGATCAGGCAATAGACTTGTGAGAGGGCATTACATAAGGATGCTTTTGAGACCCATAAAACAAATAGAGCTTTGTAATTTCACTTAATTTTCAAGTGGAGCACATGCTTGAGTTCAAAGCAAGTTTACTTCACGATATTATACACTGTCTGCTGAGTGGCTTTGCTATATGTAGTGTTAGCCTAAAAATGTCTTTTAGTTAGTACAGTTTTTTTAAAGTGTGACAATTAAGTGACAGACTGTGTTATTTCATGCGTTATGTCTGCAGCCTGAAGGCAGTGGGTTGGTGTTGAGCGTTTTAGTACCACATGAACTGAGACGGCCTTCTCAGAAAGCTACAGTGTTGAGAGAGGTGTATTATGTGCAACATTCAGGTTCGAAGGAATCTCATTTATTTGAAAACATCAAGGATCATCATGGTGCCAGCTGTTTTTTCCACTAGTGCCTGCTCTGCCTTCTTTTCCATTTCAGTTGAGGAAAACTGATGTAAATCAAACAGCCATCTATCTGTTCTTAAAGACGCATTCCACAGCTCTATGCAGGTTTATTCATTGGCTAATACAAACATAACAAGAGTTCCACAGACACTTCCCCTTTGTTCGGTGGAACTTCAGAGGAAATTTATATGCTACAGAGTAATCTATATGGAATAACATATTTACATAGGGATCTTTATCATCTTCTGTTAAAGAAACTAATAATCAAAACTAATGAGAGATCCGTTATTACTGTTAAAGTCTACATGAAATGGCATTACAACCCAATTTGCTTCCATAAGCTGATGTATTTCCATGTGAAACATTATGTTTGTGGAAAAAATTGGGGCAGGAATTTATTTTATTCAGTGAGAGTTGATTGGATGCTGAAAAGTGATTGTTGTTATGATGCATTTAAGTCCTTCGTATTTACAAGTTGGGAAGAAGTAATTACTGTATAAAGTCAGGTGACTCTACTTCTATAACACTGTGAATAAAGACGGCAGAGTGAGTTTTTTTTTTATATCAATATGATTTGATATCAATAAAACATGTTGTCAGATTATATTTGTAAGGATCATTATTGCCGCTTCCATAGACATCGGTGTGTATTTTACAAACATAAACGTATTGTTTTGCCAGTACTTGTGTATTTAAATGTATGAAACCTGAAATAAGCATTATATGGATGAAAACATGCTAACAACATGCTAAGCATGTTAAAACATGCTAGCAACATGCTAATCATGCTAGAAACATGCTAGCAACATGCTAATCGTTTTAGAAACATGCTAGCAACATGCTAACCATGTTAAAAACATGCTAACGACATGCTAATCATGCTAACAAAATGCTAATAATGCTATAAACATGCTGGCAACATGCTAATCATGTTAGAAAACATGCTTACAGCATGCTAATCCTGCTAGAAACAGGATAACAACATGCTAATAATGCTAAAAACATGCTAGCAACATGTTAAATCATGTTAGTAATGTGCTAAATCATGCTAGCAACATGCTATCAACATCTATCTAATCTATGTATATAAACTTTCAATAATGCTAACCATGTTAAAAACATGCTAACGACATGCTAATCATGCTAACAAAATGCTAATATGCTATAAACATGCTGGCAACATGCTAATCATGTTAGAAAACATGCTTACAGCATGCTAATCCTGCTAGAAACAGGATAACAACATGCTAATAATGCTAAAAACATGCTAGCAACATGTTAAATCATGTTAGTAATGTGCTAAATCATGCTAGCAACATGCTATCAACATCTATCTAATCTATGTATATAAACTTTCAATCTTCAAGCATTTACAACTGCTTCAAACTTTCAGGCTAGGCTTTTTCAAGTCAACTGCAAAGTTTGTTTACAAACTTTACTTATCTAGTTGTATAATACTATCGTATTTTGTACATGAGGGATAATAATTTCATTCATTTCAGTCAACAGATGCGGCATCTACTGTGTCCGCCATTTTGTCTTACTGACAGAAACTCAGGAACTTTCCCACTTGTAATTACAACTTTGTGGTGGCATTCATGTGCGTTCAACACACAAATGCGATCTTTCCAACATCACTTGAACACATCATTACATGCTGTTAGCTATCCGTTAGCATTCACATTCATCTCGAAGGCAGTTCCTTGGCTGGCCTGAGACATGAGATTAATCAGATTATAATAAAAAATTTTGGATTTATAATGTTGCTTGCAAAAAAATAAATGAAACATGCTTTTTTGGGTCCCAGATGGTGTAGTTACACCATGTGCCAACAGGCGCTAATGTGGCTATGCTAACCAGCCAAACACAGAGGCTGTGTCCGAAATCGCCCCCTATACCCTTAAATAGGGCACTATTTGAGGGAACAGCCATTTTTAGTGGTGTCCGAAACCATAGTGGACGTTCTCGAGTGCACTCATTCAATACCACAATGCACTGCAAAAACGAGTGTACAACTGGTGCACACTCAACAGCTAGAGAATGCCCATAATGCACTGTGAGAGTCACGCGCCGAATGAATTCCCGCATCTCGCCAGAAGATGGCGCCCGCAGCTGAATAATCAATCCGTTCATTTTTACAAAGCGCTCATCCATGGCGTACAGCATAATGTACACACCGGGTATAAATGCATTGTAAATTGATTATTAAATTGTTTGATTAGGGTTTATACATAATTTCCGTGACAGAGTTCAAGATAAATCCTTTAATCTTACTACTGGAGCTGCTAGTTTGCTAGTTTCAAATGATTAATAAACAGCAAGCACAAACTATGCAAAAGCGTTATTCCTTCCGGTGCACTCAGTGTCCGAATTCACTACTCGTTTTCATTCACTCCTTCTAGTGAACTGAATTAGTGACCTAATGTAGGGAATAGTGAATGAGGGTATAGGGGGCGATTTCGGACACAGCCAGACCCTTTGACCAGCATGGAGGCAGGTGGTTAGCGAGGAGCACTTGAGAAATAGGATGGATTGGTGATGTCGACTGAAGTTGTTTCAGAGATGGAGCAAGTTAATGTGTTTTGATGAAAGATACGAAGACAAACATATTTTTCTTTCGAATAACATGCAATGATGAATCGTTCACAATAAAACCAGGAATGTGTATTAAGAAAATAAATCAAAGTAAGTCAATTTTCATGTCATGTCAGATCAGCAAAACACAATAAAGCAACAGCAATCATATCCACAGCAGCTGTAAAACGAGGTAAATGGTTTTAGCCTATTGGAGTTTATACACGTACATCAACTTGTCAGTTATAAGAGCAGCGCGCTGGAAGAAAGCAAACAAAACGGATACACTTCCACAGATGGCTGAAACGGTTACCTCTTGTTATTTGCAAATGAATTGAAGCAAACAAAGTACATTTCCCTCTTGGATTTCCTCTGTGCGAAATGACAGTTCAAGACTCCTGGCCGTGTTCATGGCTGCTCATTTTACAGAACTTATTTCCAGCAATGGGCTCTTCATTTGAAAATCAAATTGAGCAGGAGCAAGCCTCCTGGCGCTAGGAAATTATGAACAGGCTAATCGCTCTAAATCAGTTGTTATGCAAAGAAGACTGCATAATGATTATGACTCTGGTACATTCGAGTTTAAATGCTGGTTTCTGGGGCTTTGGTTGGCTTTTAAAGCAAGTAAGTTTAGAAACATTGGTCTGCTTGCTAAAACATCAACTTTGACCATGTATTTTTTTCACAATTAAGTACATAACAAGAGGTTATGAATAGGAGTGTCAATTTAATGCATCGATTTAGTGTGACTTAAAAATACAAACAATTAAAATAAGTAAATGTCTTTAAAATTATTACATTTTAAAAAACTGCAGAAACTGCTTAGGTTTGTTTTGTGCAACGCACATTTGGCAAGACTGATGCAGTTTTTGTTATGCAAAGAAGACTGCATAATGATTATGACTAATAATTATGATGGTACATTCGAGTTTAAATGCTGGTTTCTGGGGCTTTGGTTAGCTTTTAAAGCAAGTAAGTTTAGAAACATTGGTCTGCTTGCTAAAACATCAACTTTGACCATGTATTTTTTTCACAATTAAGTACATAACAAGAGGTTATGAATAGGAGTGTCAATTTAATGCATCGATTTAGTGTGACTTAAAAATACAATAAATTAAAATAAGTAAATGTCTTTAAAATTATTACATTTTAAAAAACTGCAGAAACTGCTTAGGTTTGTTTTGTGCAACGCACATTTGGCAAGACTGATGCAGTTTGGTGTAATTGATCTAATTGTTCATGCTTCAGCAACTTAACGATGAAAACAGATTGTAATGTATAATGCGAAAGCAAAATACTGTTGTTACTGTTACTTTGGGTGAAAACAACTTCTGTTAGCATCTATTTGGCTTGAAGTGAAAATATGTACTCTGTAATCTAATTGTTATCATTACTAAAATCTCCAAACCTATTTAGAAAAAAAAAAAAAATTTATCTCTTGAACCTATTGTTTATCCATTGAGTGTTGACTCGATGTTGAAAAGTGGGTGTTACATGCATGTTGTTAGCTATGCTTTAGCATCTCAAAAGGCAGTTTCTCAGCAGGATTGTGGTGTGGGACAAAGCATCTGCAATATAATGAAATATTTGGGATTTATATGTTGCTAGCAAAAAAAATAAATAAATACAATTCAGTGCAACATGGTTTTTTGGGTTCCAGTTGGTATAGTTACGTCATGTGCTAGCAGGTCAGGTATCTAGGCCAGCAGTTTTGCTTTCCTCTATAGTAGTTTATTCTATACGTTCACAACACAAAGAGGTGCCAATCTTACCAAGATCTGGTTTCAAATTATCTCACTAGCCTGCTACTATATGAAATAGTTTTTTTTTTCTTTTGCTCGAAGGGTTTGATGTCTTGTAGATAGATATGCATTAATATACTCGTATGATAGCACTGTGCAAGTTTAAATACATTTCCATACATTACGACCAGCCTGTAGTAGTGAATATGTGTGTTTTTATCATAGTTGAAGCATAACAGCTTCTCTCCTTCATTGGATAATTATAAAAAAACAGGATGTTGTTGGTAATGGAGAAATTAAGAGTGTATATGTCTAGATGTGTTTATGCAACGCTGTCTGGGTCTTTGGGAAAGTATGACGATAAAAACGGTCTGAGCCATTAAGATGAGCCACCTCCTGCTTTATTCATAAGATCTCATTGTCAAAGTATACAAGCATCCGCTATAGATTTTCTTAATGGGGGAGTGAGTTTGGATGTGAGCTACCCTCTTTTTTTTTGCTCTGCTTCTATTCCTGCAGTGCTGGGTTTCAATGTGCTGATTTTTGTGGCAATATGAGAGAAATACAGAGAGATTGCTGGATGGAGATGGGTGGAGGTTAGACAGTCTTTTTTATATTCCTCGGCCCAGAATGGAGGATGGAGTGAGGGCGTGTTATCTGATCTTTCTGTAATCTCATATGTCCACAGAGAGAGAACATCAATACCAGGCCTGTTTTTTTTAAATACTTTTTTTCTGTGTAAGGACTGGATGGTCCACATATAATCTGATAGCCCACTTGAATGCATAATGTCATGTTGTCTAGACTGCAGGCCCTCAGTCTTTTCTCAACTGCCAGACTGAAATATAGTCTTATATACAGATCAATAATTATAATAGATATTCTTTTTTATTATTATTATTTACTTTGCTGAAGGTAAGAGATATTGAATACAGAATGTCAATTCTAAAATTATGCCAAAAACTGTGTAGCGTTTTGCAACTAGGCAGAACACTCTTGCAATATAGCAACACTCTGGCAACCAAAGAGAATAACCTATAGCAACCAAATAGCAACTAGAGGTGCGTGATTATTGACAAAAAATGGTATCTCGATATCTATAGTGATTTTTTTTTTCTGGTAACGATAATTAAACAATATTTTGCTTAGTGTGTTTTTGTGTTGGTACCTTGGCAAGGAGACCGGTCATGTATAAATTAAACTAAAACTGCCAGTAGGTGGCGGCAAGTCCCTGTCTTGATGAGTGATTCATTGCATGATTCATTCAAATGATTTGTTCAAAACAGCTGACTCATTTAGAAATGAAACAAGCAAATGTCTTTATGAAAGGATCATTGAATCACTGACTCAAATTATTTGAACAAAACACTGCAGTGTTGCTCTGAGAGGCACGAATGTTAGAACTATTTTCGTCAGCAAAACAGAAAAAAAAACAGACATGTCTAAAATGTACCTTACTCAATATGAACTTCTTGTTTTTTGAACTGTTTTATAAAATTAATATCACATTTGCGATCATGCTCACACACTGATATTCAGGAAAAGAGTAGTCTTACTTGTGTGATATTGCTTAACTATATCATATTGTATAAATATATACAACAAAAACCCATATGGGATATTTTTTGCTTTCATAAATCAAGTTCAAATCAAATAAAGTTCTGTCATGAAACTCTAGATGGCGCAGGCTGATGGGTCCTTATAGCAAACCGATGATACTCACAATGTTGAACTACTTGGCACAAGCTGATTGGTTCATGTTGCATACACAGCCAATGAGGTTACTGCTTTACATTTAAATGGTTGATTAGCATTCACTAGAGCAGTTTGCAGTGCACTTTCAGAGTTCCTCTGAAACCCTCCACCTCCCCAGCTCCACCTTTATAGATCTGCTATGGGTTTGCAGCAAAACATCAACAGCAGCAGCGTAGCAGATCTATTCCACCAAGACCAAATACAATAACACCATCAAATCCATTACCATGATAAAATCTTGCTAGAGTTGTCATGACAGAACTTTATGGAATTATAGGTGAATTTTAACTGCACTCTTAAAGGTTTCATCACACAGTGAATGTTTTTGGACTCAAGTTTTTTGCATATAGTATAAATAAACTGCATACTCATACATTCTCTATATTGTCAGCTCGCACATCTTTAAAACAGCAATTATGATATTATCATAGATGATAAATATTGCACACCCCTAATTGCAACACTCTGGCAACCAAGCAGGACACTCTAGCAACCATATAGCAATGCTCTGGCAACCAACCAGAACAATCAAAAATGTAGTTGGATAACACAAGAGTGAACTTAACTTTACCCCTCTTCTTTTGTTTTCAGTAGACTACATTCATCAGGCTGAGTTTGGACACCCTCACGTCTAGACTACAAAATCCTAATGTAACATAATTCCCCATAATTCTTTGCAGTATAAACATGTGCTTCATTTAGACACCTATTGCAAAATATAGTAATTATATGATATAGTCATTATAAATTGGCCAGTGTCATAGTTTGTGTCTGCATACTAGACTAAATTAGCATGTCTGTCTACCTCCGACTGCATCTGCACTTCTATCTTGGCCACATCTTTATCTTGCACCTGCACAGTGTGTGTCACTCACTGGGCTATAAGTGTGTGTGTGTGCGTGCTGGTATGGATGTATACATTCATGCATTCGCCCACACGAGTGTGTTTCTCGACTGTGCAGGTGTCGGGGAGGCTTTTAATAATGCACAGTAAGCCTGCCTTGAAGCTGGCTGCTCCTGGTGCACAATATTCCTTGGCTCCCCGTGGATCTCCCTGTCAGTTTCTCTGCCTGGAGCCGTGTTGCCTTAGCCATCAGCTCTCCTGTCAATCGCTCTCCTGATGAAGCAATACTCAGACACCACAGGGTGTGAATTAAGGTGCAGGGCATTCAGTGCACTTCATATTCGCTTATATACCATATAAAACCTGCATGGCCATGAGATCTGGTTTGTGAAATCTTTATTTGCAATAGATATTTTGCATCAAAATGTAATAAACTGCTTTGATCACTGATGAAAAATGTAATTATGAGGTGAACTATGCCTTTAATGCCATACGATATCTTTATCGCTATTGTACATTCTATACAACTATAATAAAACTATACAAAACAAATTGGTGCAGAAATTCAGCTCAGAATTTTACTAAGAAATTACTAGTACATTTAAAAAACAGTTGCAGAAAAACGTCAAGTAACTGTGGAAGCCTGTTTCTGCCACATACTAAAAAATTTAAAGGTAATAGCAACTTTTCATCTCACAATTCTGAATAATAAACTCAGAACTGCAAGAAAGTCATAATAACCTTTTTTAAAGGGGTCATAGGATGCTACATGCACTTTTACAAGTTGTTTGAACTTAAATGTGTGTTGGCAGTGTGTGTACACAACCACCCTATAATGATAAAAATCCACCCAGTGTTTTTTTTT
>NW_015644006.1:261823-286755 GCF_001515625.1 Sinocyclocheilus rhinocerous
AAGGTGTTTTTTACACTACCATTGAAAAATTTTAACCAAACTATGTTACAGACTTTTCATTAAGACCCTAAAGAATCATATAAACTTGTGGAAAATGGGCATCCTATGACCCCTTTAAAAAATTTTATTCTGTGATGGAAACAGGCTTTTATAAATAACAAATTGAATTATACGTGAACTTTTGAAGTAGGCTAGAAAAACTAAAATGGTATTTTTTGTAGTGTAGACAGAAAGCCAGAGCACTAAACTAATAATGTCTAAAAGTATTAGTGCTAGATTAAGTCAGTCACTGTTCCACAGTATCATTGCAGACTTTCTTAAGGATGCATTGTCAGCTTTGCCAAAGTCTGTATCCCCTGAAAGTGCGTCTGGCTCAAGTTCATGCAGTGTTTTATTTTTTAATCTGCTCGTGGTAACCTGAGATGTGACCCTCGCTTTATCCTCCCCTGTACGGCAGATGCTGCTTCGTGGAAGTCAGACACTAACTAGGTGCCGCATTCAAACAAAGCCTGCTCACTTAAGCAAGCACAGTCACACGGTGGGCGAGGAGTGGACAAAGCGCATACAGGTATGCGTGTTTGTGTGTGTGAGCACAAGGTCATCTCAAGGACAGGCCAGCTGTGTCGTCTAGGCAGAAAAGCCTGTCTGCCACAACGTGATCCGGCTGTCAAACAAAACAAGTGGAGAAACACAGACGGCCCGGTGATTCACACTCACAAACACCCACATATGACCATAACAGCGACAGACACAGACGCACACACCTTTTATTTTTCCGAAAACTAGCGTTACATTTCAAGACCAAATGTAATTTATAATAATGCTCATAAAAGGAGCAACGTCAGAGGACCTTAAAGGGACAGTTCACTCAAAAATGAAAATTCTGTCATCATTTTGGGTTAAACAGTGTTAGGGTTAAACTAAAACTATTAAAATGGTTATTGAAATAAAGCTGAAATCAAATAAAGTATAATATTAGATAGCAAAATTGAGTTCTCAAATTAGGGAGAGAAAAAAAAAACCTTGGCAACTAAATGTTTTAGTTTAAGTACTAAAATTACTAAAATACCTACAGCTAATAATTATTATAATTATACATAAAGCTAAATAAAAAAATCAATTATTTATTATTATTTATTTATTTGGTTAAAATATTCTTTACGTATTTTTCGTAAAGTATTTCGTAATAGCCTTACATATTTTTAGTTCATTTTACTGACTGAAATGGCATTATGAGAAAATGGCATGGCAAAAAAAAGTGCCAATTTAAACCAAATATTCAAGCCTTTTATGCATGAATTTAAATATGTATTATCGCTTAAAAATATATAAACTGTTTTGAGAAATTCTAAGTAATTCTGTAACACAATATTGTGAATTATTTATGCTTTAGTTGTTCATCCATCTCACAATTTAGTTTTTTGTTTCTGCAACAGAATAAAAAAGGCAATTATGAGTTTATATCTCACAATTTAGACTTTTCTTCTCAGAATGAAAAAAATGCAACAATGCAAACAAGTTTACGTTGAAGTACTAAAATAACTAAAACTGCCTACAGCTAATAATTATTATAATGATAAATAAACCTAATAAAAAAAGGAAAGTTCAATTTTTTTTTTAAATGTATGATTTATTTATTTTTGGTGAAAATATTCTTAAAGTAAATATTTTTAGTTAATTTTGCTTACTGAAATGGCATTATGAGAAAACAGCAAGGTGAGAAAAAGTGCCAATTTAAACCAAATTCAAGCTTTTTATGTATGAATTTAGATATGTATCATCACTTAAAAAAATATAAAAACTGTTATGAGAAATTATGAGTACTATTGTAACACAATATTGTGAATTATTTATGCTTTAGTTATTCATTATCTTTGTTTTAGTGTTTTTTCATACAAATCCAATTATACAAATTTGTATGAATTCACCAAATTGTAAAATAGTTATGTTTCGCAATGTTTCACATGTAATTAAAGTGAATGCAAGTTGATCAAATTGACAATTTTAATTTTTGTGTGTGCTATTCCTTTAACTTAAAAAGAAAAAATGCTTATTATAAATTGGAAATAAGAAATAGGTCTATCCACAGCAGCGTTATCCCCAGAGAGAGTAAGGTATTATAGTTTTTATTCTCTTGCACAAAGCAGCAAACTTCAATTTGATTCGAGCTCAAAGTAGTACACAGCGCTGAAATCCAATCTCTTTTATTTTGTCTTGCACATCTATATGAAGAAAGCTTCAGTTGGATACTTAGAACTAGGAAACTATATACCTGCACTAATCCTTACTTGTGTGGTGATCTGAGCCGTGTTTTGTGTGAGATTGCAGATTTAGGTTAGGACAAAATCAGCCTATATCAGTGTGTCGCATGATGCTTCCTGTGAGAAACTGAGGGAAGTAATGTAATCTCAGTGCTGTCTGTTATCTGAAGCCTGGAGGAGTCACAGGCCTCATCTTTGTATGCGGCTCAATCTCTGCTCTTTGTAACACATGAGGACTTTGTTCTTGCACCTATATATGTTGCGTTTATTGTGCACCTGATATACTGTACCAAACTAAAATCTGAGTAAGAACATTAATTTTGATTCCAGAGCGAAAGATGAATTATTAACCTTTATGTTTTCACCTGTAGTATTTTTGTTACACGAAGATAGAATTTAAAGAGATAGTGCACTTAAAAATTAAAATTGGTTTCAATGAAAATTATTCAAAATAAAATTGACTCACTCTCATATCATTCCAAACCCATTTGATTTTCTTATTTCTGTGGAATTTGAAGAAATTTTGAGTGTCGTGTTTGCTTTTTTCCATACAATAGAAGTAAATGGAGACTGGTGCTGTCGAGCGCCAAAATTGCACTCCAAAAGAACACTTCTGTAAAACTTGTATGCTATATTTTGAGATGTTTGAAGTCTGAAAAGGCTGAAATTGAAATCAATCTCAGATTTCAAATCTCATTAATGTTTGTTTACATTTGTCAGATGTTTTGGTGTCATTTTTCTTGCACGCTGGACCAGGTTTGAGATCAAACTATCCATAATATTCTCTATCCATATTATTGCTTTCTCCAGTGAAAAAAATCATCTCGTCTGAATCAGTAGAGAAATATGCACAGATCAAGCAGCGTTTACAAGCGAAAACAGTCCAGAACAGTTCTAAACAGGAAGTGTTATTATTGATTATGGATGCATATTTTGGCCAGAAGCGACGGTTTATAGTAAAAACACCTTAATGATGGATTTGTTTCTTACAAACACGCAGATGTTAATTGATGGACTGGATTTGTCTGGATTACTTGTGGATTATTGTGATGTTTTTATCAGCAGTTTGGCCTTTCATTCTGACGGCACCCATTCACTGCAGAGGATCCACTGGTGAACAAATGATGTAATGCTTTTTCCTTATTGAATGACTTAAAAATACTTGTGCACTTTTATGCTACTTGAATTCTTTTTTGCTTTTTTGGAGCTCAACAACGGAAAAGAGCAGCCAGGACAATCTGCTAAACATCTGCTTTTATGTTTCACAGAAGATAGCGAGTCATACGGGTTTGAAACAACATGAGGAGTCCTACAACTTTACAGATAACTTGTCTCTCTCTTGCTATTGAAGTTTATGAATAAATTCCCAGACGTCTTACCTGAAATTACCCTATTTTTGTCACTTTTTTTAACAATATGTATTTATTTATGTGTCTTTTTCATTTTTACATTACGTGTCTTAGTAGGTGATCTAATAATTCCTGTTTTAATTTCCCAGTGGTTCTTTTGGCTTGGGGCACAAGCAAAATGAGAGGCGCTTGTGGTAAAGTGGGGCTCGAATTAATTTGTGGATCCAGAAAACAGGTCTATTTGTGGACCTGTTTCTTTCTCAAACCGTCTGTCATTGCATCCATCATAATTTCTGCCTATAGACGCTGTTCAGACATACACAAGAGGCATCTGAAGCAAAAAATAGCGCAAAAAGCCACTCAAGGCCGTGCGTTGAAGTGATTTCATAAAACTATGGCAAGAATAACATGCTAAAAGACACAGATTTTCAATGAACAGAATAACACAAATCATCATAGGATTTCAAACAGGTGCCTAGAGCCTTTTAGCACAGAAACAGGGTGGTTGCAGGAGCTTGCGGAGGAAAGGGGAGGGTGAAACGGGGTTTTGGTGTACTCTGTGACCACCTCCAGTGCTTCATGCCGGTCGGATGACTGAGCGCTGCTGACGCGATCGGTGCGGGAGGAGGACAGAGCAGATGCCATGTGAAAAAGAGAGTGGGAGGATAAGTACAAAGTGCACATGGCTAAGACGCCACAAGCACACGGGATCCTGAACGTAATGAAAAGCAATGATAAGGGCCTGGATAACAGGTGGGGGGGTCAAGGTAACCATGCTGAGATTGAACACAGTTATTCTCGAGAAAGTCTCAACCCTTTACAGGAAATTCATTTTCATTATAATGTTTACTGAGTAAAATATGCTATTGCACAATTTCATGATTGAAAAATAGTTCATTTACTTGAAAAAACTCTGTCATCATTTACTCACCCTCGTGTAGTTTTCCAAACCTGTATGACGTAAAATAAGATATTTTGAGAAATAAATTTTTTATTTATTTTTTTATTTGTCCATACAAACTGTTTGGTTACCAATATTCTTCAAAATATCTTTTTTTTGTTTTCCGAAGAAGAAACAAAGTCATACAGGTTGGGAACAACACGGTGGTGAGTAAATTATGACAGACATTTTCTTTTTTGAGTGAATTATTCCTTTAACCCTTTACAGGAAGCTGTTTTTACTTAAAACATTCTTGTGGTATACTGTGTAAAATATATTATTAAACAATTTAACAACTGAGGACACGATTGCAAATGTCAATTCAGTCATCATTTACTCACTCTCATGTTATTTTCCAAACCTGTATGACTTACTTTCTTCTGTGGAACATAAAAGAAGTTCTGTCATGACAACTCTCGGAGGGATGTGTTTGGTCTTGGCGGAAGAGATCTACTACGCTGCTGCAGCAGAGCAAGTACCGAGACTTGCTACTGCCAATACATCCACAGCACACTGCTGTGAGCATGTAAGAAATACTGCTGCTGCACATATAACATATAGGAAATAACCCCCATATAGCATAAATGAATCACTCCATAACAGTTCTATACAGGTGGAGCTGGGGATGGTGGAGGGTTTCTGAAGTGCGCTGCAACTGCTACAGCAAATACTAGCCAAGTTTTCTGAGATACAAAAAGAACCGATCAGCTGTGCCATGTGATGAGGTCATTGTATCAGATTGAGTTAGAACTATTGGACTGCGCCATCTAGAGTTTCATGCCAGAACTTTGGATATATTTTGAGAAATGTCTCAGTGTTTTTGTCCATACAGTAATAAACTGGTTACCAACATTCTTCAAAATATCTTCTTTACTGTTCCAAGAAAGTCATACAGATTTTGGAATCACAATGGTGAGTAAATGATTTTTATTTTTTGTTACGTTAAATAATTTTTCTTTAAATATGTCTTTGTGGTCTACTTAGTAAAATACATTTTTGCACATTTTCATGAATGAAAAGCAGTCAAAGCATAGACCTTTACTTACCCTCATGACATTTCAAACCTGTATGACTTTATTCTATGCGAGACAAAGAAGGTATCTTTTTAAAATGTGGGTTGCTGGGGTCTATTGTTTTGTTTGGACCCCATTATAATTATACATAAAGCTAAATAAAAAAATCAATTATTTATTATTATTTATTTATTTGGTTAAAATATTCTTTACGTATTTTTCGTAAAGTATTTCGTAATAGCCTTACATATTTTTAGTTCATTTTACTGACTGAAATGGCATTATGAGAAAATGGCATGGCAAAAAAAAGTGCCAATTTAAACCAAATATTCAAGCCTTTTATGCATGAATTTAAATATGTATTATCGCTTAAAAATATATAAACTGTTTTGAGAAATTCTAAGTAATTCTGTAACACAATATTGTGAATTATTTATGCTTTAGTTGTTCATCCATCTCACAATTTAGTTTTTTGTTTCTGCAACAGAATAAAAAAGGCAATTATGAGTTTATATCTCACAATTTAGACTTTTCTTCTCAGAATGAAAAAAATGCAACAATGCAAACAAGTTTACGTTGAAGTACTAAAATAACTAAAACTAAAACTGCCTACAGCTAATAATTATTATAATGATAAATAAACCTAATAAAAAAAGGAAAGTTCAATTTTTTTTTTAAATGTATGATTTATTTATTTTTGGTGAAAATATTCTTAAAGTAAATATTTTTAGTTAATTTTGCTTACTGAAATGGCATTATGAGAAAACAGCAAGGTGAGAAAAAGTGCCAATTTAAACCAAATTCAAGCTTTTTATGTATGAATTTAGATATGTATCATCACTTAAAAAAATATAAAAACTGTTATGAGAAATTATGAGTACTATTGTAACACAATATTGTGAATTATTTATGCTTTAGTTATTCATTATCTTTGTTTTAGTGTTTTTTCATACAAATCCAATTATACAAATTTGTATGAATTCACCAAATTGTAAAATAGTTATGTTTCGCAATGTTTCACATGTAATTAAAGTGAATGCAAGTTGATCAAATTGACAATTTTAATTTTTGTGTGTGCTATTCCTTTAACTTAAAAAGAAAAAATGCTTATTATAAATTGGAAATAAGAAATAGGTCTATCCACAGCAGCGTTATCCCCAGAGAGAGTAAGGTATTATAGTTTTTATTCTCTTGCACAAAGCAGCAAACTTCAATTTGATTCGAGCTCAAAGTAGTACACAGCGCTGAAATCCAATCTCTTTTATTTTGTCTTGCACATCTATATGAAGAAAGCTTCAGTTGGATACTTAGAACTAGGAAACTATATACCTGCACTAATCCTTACTTGTGTGGTGATCTGAGCCGTGTTTTGTGTGAGATTGCAGATTTAGGTTAGGACAAAATCAGCCTATATCAGTGTGTCGCATGATGCTTCCTGTGAGAAACTGAGGGAAGTAATGTAATCTCAGTGCTGTCTGTTATCTGAAGCCTGGAGGAGTCACAGGCCTCATCTTTGTATGCGGCTCAATCTCTGCTCTTTGTAACACATGAGGACTTTGTTCTTGCACCTATATATGTTGCGTTTATTGTGCACCTGATATACTGTACCAAACTAAAATCTGAGTAAGAACATTAATTTTGATTCCAGAGCGAAAGATGAATTATTAACCTTTATGTTTTCACCTGTAGTATTTTTGTTACACGAAGATAGAATTTAAAGAGATAGTGCACTTAAAAATTAAAATTGGTTTCAATGAAAATTATTCAAAATAAAATTGACTCACTCTCATATCATTCCAAACCCATTTGATTTTCTTATTTCTGTGGAATTTGAAGAAATTTTGAGTGTCGTGTTTGCTTTTTTCCATACAATAGAAGTAAATGGAGACTGGTGCTGTCGAGCGCCAAAATTGCACTCCAAAAGAACACTTCTGTAAAACTTGTATGCTATATTTTGAGATGTTTGAAGTCTGAAAAGGCTGAAATTGAAATCAATCTCAGATTTCAAATCTCATTAATGTTTGTTTACATTTGTCAGATGTTTTGGTGTCATTTTTCTTGCACGCTGGACCAGGTTTGAGATCAAACTATCCATAATATTCTCTATCCATATTATTGCTTTCTCCAGTGAAAAAAATCATCTCGTCTGAATCAGTAGAGAAATATGCACAGATCAAGCAGCGTTTACAAGCGAAAACAGTCCAGAACAGTTCTAAACAGGAAGTGTTATTATTGATTATGGATGCATATTTTGGCCAGAAGCGACGGTTTATAGTAAAAACACCTTAATGATGGATTTGTTTCTTACAAACACGCAGATGTTAATTGATGGACTGGATTTGTCTGGATTACTTGTGGATTATTGTGATGTTTTTATCAGCAGTTTGGCCTTTCATTCTGACGGCACCCATTCACTGCAGAGGATCCACTGGTGAACAAATGATGTAATGCTTTTTCCTTATTGAATGACTTAAAAATACTTGTGCACTTTTATGCTACTTGAATTCTTTTTTGCTTTTTTGGAGCTCAACAACGGAAAAGAGCAGCCAGGACAATCTGCTAAACATCTGCTTTTATGTTTCACAGAAGATAGCGAGTCATACGGGTTTGAAACAACATGAGGAGTCCTACAACTTTACAGATAACTTGTCTCTCTCTTGCTATTGAAGTTTATGAATAAATTCCCAGACGTCTTACCTGAAATTACCCTATTTTTGTCACTTTTTTTAACAATATGTATTTATTTATGTGTCTTTTTCATTTTTACATTACGTGTCTTAGTAGGTGATCTAATAATTCCTGTTTTAATTTCCCAGTGGTTCTTTTGGCTTGGGGCACAAGCAAAATGAGAGGCGCTTGTGGTAAAGTGGGGCTCGAATTCTCCTGTGGATCCAGAAAACAGGTCTATTTGTGGACCTGTTTCTTTCTCAAACCGTCTGTCATTGCATCCATCATAATTTCTGCCTATAGACGCTGTTCAGACATACACAAGAGGCATCTGAAGCAAAAAATAGCGCAAAAAGCCACTCAAGGCCGTGCGTTGAAGTGATTTCATAAAACTATGGCAAGAATAACATGCTAAAAGACACAGATTTTCAATGAACAGAATAACACAAATCATCATAGGATTTCAAACAGGTGCCTAGAGCCTTTTAGCACAGAAACAGGGTGGTTGCAGGAGCTTGCGGAGGAAAGGGGAGGGTGAAACGGGGTTTTGGTGTACTCTGTGACCACCTCCAGTGCTTCATGCCGGTCGGATGACTGAGCGCTGCTGACGCGATCGGTGGGAAATAACCCCCATATAGCATAAATGAATCACTCCATAACAGTTCTATACAGGTGGAGCTGGGGATGGTGGAGGGTTTCTGAAGTGCGCTGCAACTGCTACAGCAAATACTAGCCAAGTTTTCTGAGATACAAAAAGAACCGATCAGCTGTGCCATGTGATGAGGTCATTGTATCAGATTGAGTTAGAACTATTGGACTGCGCCATCTAGAGTTTCATGCCAGAACTTTGGATATATTTTGAGAAATGTCTCAGTGTTTTTGTCCATACAGTAATAAACTGGTTACCAACATTCTTCAAAATATCTTCTTTACTGTTCCAAGAAAGTCATACAGATTTTGGAATCACAATGGTGAGTAAATGATTTTTATTTTTTGTTACGTTAAATAATTTTTCTTTAAATATGTCTTTGTGGTCTACTTAGTAAAATACATTTTTGCACATTTTCATGAATGAAAAGCAGTCAAAGCATAGACCTTTACTTACCCTCATGACATTTCAAACCTGTATGACTTTATTCTATGCGAGACAAAGAAGGTATCTTTTTAAAATGTGGGTTGCTGGGGTCTATTGTTTTGTTTGGACCCCGCTGTCATTGCATGGACAAAAACAGTTTGTCAAAATATCTTCTTTTGGAAGAAAGTCAGTCATAGAGGTTTGTAACAACATGAAGGTGAGAAAATGGGTGAACAATCTCTTTAAGAAGACTTGCTGTAAAAGTCAGTTTCACTGTCATTTTTTCCTTACAGAAACTATGGTTGCAAGTTCCATTGTTACCAACATAGTACATCAAATCGACGTTTCCCAAAACCATAATTCTAACAAACATTCGTAAACAGCATCGCAAACTTGGGTGGTTGGAACTACAGCTCTCGAACTGTGGTTAGAAATATTGTTTCTTATTAGTATGACATGGGGAATTTTGAAAACACTATGTGCATTTTTTTTTTTTTTTTTGTCCAAACAGTTAAAGATAATAGGATCCAATGGTTTGTTTTGGACCCCATTGACTTTCATTGTGTGGACAAAATTTTGTCAGAATATATTCCTTTTTATTAGCAGAATAAAGAAAGTCACACGGGTTTGGAACATGTGAGCAATCTCTTTAAGAAGACTTGTGTAGTAATAAAAAAGTTTTATTGTAATATTTTAATTTAAAAAAAGAGGAAAAATTAAGGTAAAATGTAACTTAAAATTCATGTTCATAACCTTATTGTGCACAATTCATCAGCACATACTATTGCAAAGTAAAAACAAGCAAAGCATTGTCATAAGTCTTCATAATCTGTAATCAAAATCTAATAACTTGCTCTGCCTCTTAAATTACTTTTGTTTGATGTCACCAACCCCTTTACGCCAACCAAATGACTCACGATCTAATCAATCCTCAAGAGCTAAAATCAAGTGCCGCCCTACAGACACAATCATCAGCCTATTCCAATGTAAAGCTGCTTTGTGCTGTTGTGGTTTGCAGGGGTGGATTCTGCATCTGTCTCTGCTGTCTAAGGCTGAACATGATAGATGATTGTTTCTGTTAGTAGTGAGGGAGGAGGAGAGATAGGAATATGTATGTGACATACATTAGACTGGCTGATACTCAAGCAATGAGTCACTAAAACATTTAGCACTGCTCTGTTTAGTCTTGCGTCACTCTGTTCCCGTAAGCTCGTGGCTGACAGAAAAGGAAGTGGCCAAGCAGAGGAAGTGGGGCACCAGCTAAGTCAATGTCATTTTAGAGAGGCCCGCAAACTGAACTGGAATAAACCAGTAGAACCGTTCTGGTCCAGTTAGTCAGTCAGTGAAACATTACCTTGATCTTTACATGTCTAAAACATGTCCTTTATAGAAGTAACCTCAAAAATCTGCCACAGCTCAGAGTTCAAACCGGATCTTGTTACTATCTGACACATCAGGGATTGTCAGAGGTGTCGAAGGTCAGGTCAGGAGACGTTAAAATATATATTGCTTGGACATGCAAACGGTCAGGTTTAATGTTGCTTTAATGCTTACCAGTCTTTAAAAGGAGCCTGATTGCTAACACCATTACAAACCTGACTGTCTACATAGGGAGCTCACTTATAAGGCAGCATCTCGGAACCTCATAAGTCACTTTATAGGCAGCAACACATGCCATGCAAATAGCACTATTGATAATGTATGTAACGCACAGCAGACCTTACTTGCCATTTATTACAATAGAGTTAGCATGTTGCTAAGGTAATGACATGATACTACTATAAATTTCTACTATTCCACTATATGATTCTTAAGGCTGGAATACACTAGAATATTTCTCGATTCTCAATTTCCCCCCAGTTTACAGTCTGGAGAAGTTGACAATAGTAGCCAAAAGTCAGAGCCAGTCTGCAGATTTACTTGACAGATTCATAGAAAATCATGTAGTGTATGATAGTCACAGACACTGATTTTTTAGCTTCAGACTATAATTTCATCCAGTCGGAGGATATCAAACATGTTTGATATTTTGAGCCTATTTTAGAACACATTTTGTTTTCATATGTCATGCGTCTCCTAGCAACAAGGTGCACATTTCTGCGTGAGTTTGTTGTGATCGGAATGAATTTAAAGTCTGGAAGTGTGTGATCCTCAGTCGTTTAGTGTACAATGACCAGTTTTTCCTCTGTGACAATGTACAAAGTCGGTAAGTGTGTGATGCCCAGTCAGTGTTTTAAAATCTGTTCAATTTAAAAAAAAAGTTGTGTAGTGAATTGTAGCATTTAGGGTACGTTTTCAAGACAACGAAAACAGAAAAGTTTTTTGCTTTGCGTTTTTGAAAAGTTTTGCGTACAGGCGTCAACTTTATGAAAAATGATACCCGTTCACACGGATCTGCGAAAACGACTAAAAATGCTGCATTATGCATGCCGGCCAGTAGATGGCGATGTCATTTTGTAAAGAAACACTACGCACCTGCACACATACCTTTACACGTACATTAATATGCACGTGCATGATGTCACCATTTTCACAAATTTGCATTTTCAAAGTACACACAGACAGACGATAACGGTATCGTTTTCAAAAACGAACACTTTGAAATTAGTTTTAAAAAGTTTGTTTTCAGCTCTCCAAAAAGTGTTGTTGTGTAAATTAATGGCCAAAGTGCATAAAAAGTTTTCAGTTTGCAAATGATGTCTTGTAAACACTCTCTTATACTTTTTGTTCATCATGCTAATCTAAAGACAACTTTTTATGAATTTTGAAGCCTAAATACAATTGTCAGAAGTAAAAAAGCTAAAGGTAAGATAGAAATGAACTATACCAAGTTCGAATGACTTCTGACAACTCTTTCAGTCTTTAAAAAACATTAAAAACCATTTTCCTTCAAACTTTGAGTTAGAATAGTATGTAAGAGTAAAATTATGAACATAAGGCAGGGAAAGCGAGCTAGTAAGTTCGGTGTGATGACGTTTAACCCTTAAATGCATGGATGTTTCGCCAATCATTACTACATATTGTTGAGCAGGAAAAATCTATTTACACAATTACATACCTCGGGTCACTAGCAACCTTATGCACCTTTTACAATTCTTTTTTGCACTTTTTTACAAATAAACAGATATATAACTTTGAATGACATGAATAACGTCCTGGGTCACTAAAGACCCAAGGTATGGTAATGCATTTAAGGGTTAATGTCCTTGACAACCTCTGTAGTCCAATTTAGCCTCTTGTTAGCAACCAAATTTTTAAGACAAGTAAAAGCTTTAAATCACAAGGAAGTATTACTGATGTATTTTATGTTGTAAAGTAAAAAATGAAAATATAATGAGCTTGTGTTTACATCAAACATATTTCAGACATTAAATAAAAAAAAACACATTCAAAAAACCCATTGACTTCAGGACGATGGAAACATAACTGCTAAGATGTAAACTTGTTTCCGGGTTTGTCTAGAACTATAAATTTTTCATTATAGATATAATACTATGAGAGGGGAGAAGTCTACAACTACAATAATAACAATGCAAATGAACGATATTTGTGTTGGCAACGATTGATTGCCAATCAGAATCCACACAACTTTAAACAGTAGAAATCAGCAGACAACAAAACTGCAGCACACTTATAATGAACAATGTTATTGTTTTCTGGTGTGGATACTAATATAGTTTTTGCTATAGTTCCCTTTATAGTTAACCGTGTTGGTGTGTCTATGATGCAGCCTACATAGGCAGCTCACTTATGGCGCTTTTCCACTGCGTGATACGACTCGGCTCGGCACGGCTCAGTACGGCACGGCTCGGCTCAATTTGCGTTTCCACTGCAGTTTAGTATCACTTTAGAGTGGGCGGGATTATTCACATGTTGTTATAGTTGCGCCACCTCTACTGCCGCGACTTCTGAAAAACGTATTCATTCCGTGTTGCCCCATCAAGCTCTCGCTGGATCCGCTCCTCTGCTATCAATGAGAGGAACGTCTGTACTTTCTCAACAGACATCGAAACAGCCACTTTTTGGTTGTTAAAAAAGGTGCGTTCGTTCAAAACAGTTGCGTTCGATCCTTCGCTGGCTGTGCTGATTTAAATCTAGCGGTTCTGTTGTGTTTGTGTCGCAAGTTCAGTGACGCAGATAGGGACTATTCTCTCCGGCCAATCAGTGATCAGCAGAGTTTACATGTCACGTTTTGGTAACGGTACGGTTCACTTGGAACCTCAACCGAGGTGGTACTAAAAAAAGTACCAGGTACCAGGTACTGTACCCAGTGGAAAACCTCCCAAAAGTGAACCGTACCGAGCCGTACCGTGCCGTACCATGCAGTGGAAAAGTGCCATTAGACCTGGAACAGAGTCAGTGTTTCATTATTGATAATTTGAGCAAGGCATTTGACCCCAGGTTGATTCAGAGGAGCTGTCTGAGTTTTCTTTTAAATGTCCTAAATTATTAATTTCATGGTAAAAACAGTTTTTTTCTGTCAATTTTCCTTCTATTGTGATTAAACAATTGTGTATTCCGAGTATTATGGCACAGACGCCATAGGCGAGTCATGATTCACAACTGCTTTCCTGTCACACAAGTGCTACTTTTATGTTGTTTGAAGTCTGAATGGACACATCATTAGTCTTGGATGTGGTAAGATTTGCAGGTCCTTGACCTTTGACCTCCAGATCATAACTCCCATGAATTCCATGAACTACCGTTTAAGGGAGCTAATAGTCAGCTTTCTCATCTTTATCTATCAAATGCTTTTAGTAGAGTCTTTAGCTGCTTTTGTACGTTTTTGTATTTGGCTGAGTTAACAAACACAAAAGCACGATTACAATGCATGAAAGACGCAGCAGCCAGATTGGTTTAAATTCTTTACTTCTTTGTTCTTTGTGTGAATGCACAGATCTTTTCACAAATAGCCTCCACACATTTCCTCTGGAAATGAGATATTCCTTATCTCTGTGTAATTAGCCATCCTCGCTTCCTGTGCTTTTTCCCACGCTAATCTGTGCTTCTGCAAATAACAACAAAGGTTTTAACACTTCGAATTTTAATATTACATTTAGCATCTTAAATATCCATGCAATTATGTATTGATATAATTTATTTAGGCTAGTTAAAATAGTATATAAATAATCATTTATATTTAAAAAATATTATAAAAATGTATAATATCACATATTGGTATATTAAAAAAAAAAAGATTTTACCACTTCGAATTTTTAATATTACATTAGCATCTTAAATGTCCAGGCAATTATGTACTTATATAATTTATTTAGCTAAAATAGTATACAAATAAACATTTAAGAATATTATAAAAAATGTTCAATATTATTACATATTACATATTTGTATATTTTAAAATAATATTCAAATGTTTTACAATTAAAAATAAATATATTTAAAGAATGTATTGCCAAGCTAGAAGTAACTCACTGTGCGATTGCCTAGTCCATAAAGTAGGTGATGCCATAGAATTTGGACATAATAAAGAAATTGTTAAAATAGCCTACGTGTTGTATATAAACCCTAAAATTCTCCCTTAAAAATTCTATATAAAATAGAAACAAATAAAAGCTTAAGAATTAATAATATAGAAGTAATATAATAAATAAAATAAATAAAATCTAATAACATATTATATAAATTATATGTATGTGTGTGTGTGTATATATATAATACAATATTTAAATAAAATAGAAATTAAATAGCAAAATTAATTACATAATGTTAGATATACATATAGTTGTTTTTATATAAACAGATTACTATTATTATAATAATATAATTTATAATTTACATAAAAATAATTAGATAAATAATAATACTTTTAAAATATAAATACATTATATAACTTTACATACAGTATCTTTTAAATATAATGTTTTAAAAATAACGTTTTTGTATAATGTTTTAAAGTTCAAATGTTTTTTAAAATATGTGTCATTTTGGAGGCGACGTTTACAGAAGAAATGTTGTGTGCATTTGTTATCAGATGGATTGTATCACGCAGCTATACAGGTTACAGTGGTGTACAATTACAGTTAAGCTTATGATGAAGTGTTAGCACATCTAGTGTAACAACAATCCCTTTAAACAACTGAATTTTCCAATGGTGTCTCGTGTAATCCTGCATCATACAGGTTTTGTTTAGAACAGGAAAAATGAGCTTTGTCTACTCAAATTCCAGTAGGGTGTACTTAAAATTTGACAGTGTTCCCTGCTGAGACTGCAGCTTCTGGAGCAAACACACACACACACACACACACCGAGTCACAGAATGGTTCATTTGTATGTTATCTCTCGCAGACACTCACATGGAAACAGTACACACACCCAGTGCCTACACACACCCACGTTCACACACTTGCACACACATGCACAAGCACATTTCTGGCACGGGCTCATTGACGTCAGAAACCCCATCCCCCATCACTCCTCCAGTATTTGCCGTTCTTTACAAAGCAATGCTGGCTATTTGGGTCATCTGCAGTTTTAGGTATTGATTAAAATCTAGGGACCCTGACCCAGCTGAACTGGCCCCCACAATTAGGCTAAAAGAATCAGATTACAAAGTCAAAGTTTAGCCTCTCTCTCACAATTCGTTTCTTACATTTAGTGAACTGAAGCGTGGAATTTCCACTGCACGTGATTTATGATTTCAGCTCAGGCCTTTGCCACTTCAAGATAACTGGCAGAGACAAGATACAAAGTACTCAGCAGTTTGCATGAAGTAAATGTTTCGCCATAACTTATTTCAATCATCAAAGTGGCCAAATAATCTCACGTTATTTGCTAACCTCATGTCTTTCTACACCCGTATGACTCTGCTTCTTGTGCAAGATTAAAACTGAAGAACTGAAATCTTATCAGTCCGCTTTGTAAATATGAATGATTATACGAAAGTGCGTTTCCTCTTTTGAATAAAAATAAAAAGGTAAATGTAAGATATTGTTTAAAATGAGAAGTAAAATCACAGTTGGGAGATGACATATAATGTCACATTGTGAAATGTAAAGTTGCCATTATGAGATACAAAAACACATTGTAAGATATCGGCTATGGTCGTAATTTACGAGAAACCAAGTCACAATTGTGAAATATAAAGTTGTAGTTACCAGAAAGATTGTTGCCATGAGATATAAAGATACATTGTAAGCTATACAGTCGCAATTTACAAGAAACAAAATTGCAATTGTAAGACTAAGTCACATTACAAGAAAACGTTGCCATTATGAGATATAAAGACACACTGTAAAATATGCAGATGCAATTTACAAGAAACAAATTCACAATTGTGAGATTTTTAGTCATGGTGTGCGATATAAAGCCGCAATTAAAATAAAAAGTTGGCATAATGAGATATAAAGATATTGTAAAATATATAACTACGAAATATATATACATAATTTTTACGAGATGAAAAGAGACTTTGGAATGATTCCTCATTATGTAAGACTGTATTGTAGTTTTTAATTGTTTTTTTCATTTGATGATTAAAACGGTGCTTTAAAACTTTTACATTTTTGTGGTGTAATTAATTCAGCCCACCAAAGCTTTTACTGGCTTGAATGTGTCTTTCTTACTCTGAAGACAGATGCGTCTTAATCCCAAATGACTGATTCTCACATTCCCCTGGTGCAGCGCTTCTCCAGAAATGAGGCTTGACTAGGGCCAGACTGAACCACAGTCCATCAAAAACCAACCCGGTCATCATCCGCCCCACACCAAACCTCAGTAGGATATACAGACTCATGCACAACAAACTTAAGCAGATCCTGAACTTTATAAGAATGGAAAACCAAAGCTTCGTTAACGGTTGAAGTCCTCTATGATTAACTGTGGGCTCAAACATTCTTGCTTGGTCTGTGGATGCCTAATTGGTAGCGTAAAACCACTTGCATGGCAAGTTTCGGCTGTTGACTGGGGAATGCTGACTTTAATGGAAGGGCTAAAATTAGGGAAGCAAAGAAGGGAGTTCGTTCTCACCTTGGGCAGCGAGATCAGACCCCAGAAACGGCATCCCCTCCCCACTGACCTTCAGTTTCCTTTTATGCTCTACCTGCAACTCCTGGGTCAGCTTGACCTAGTTGGTTAGTGTTTTGGGAAGAGCTGGGCCGGTAATCTGAAAATGTACAAACAGTCCAAAATAAACACTCCAGCTGACAGACAAATGTATTAGGAACTGCTTTACATCAGATTAGATAGTTTACACACACACACACACACACACACACACAAATGTTATTTACATATAAATGTATGTGCTTATGTAACCTACAACAATTGAATAATTAGCCATTTTTGTATTTTATACTTATACATATGCATGCATGTATGTGTTGTGTGTATATATATATATATATATGTTAATAATTAATATATAAGTATAAAAAACAAAAATGGCTAATTATTCTATTGTTGTAGGTTATATAAGCACATATTTATATATAAATAACATTTGGAAGAACTGTTAGTGAATAGATAAATAGAATATATTAATAGAAATGTGTAAATGAAAGAATGAATACATATGCTTAAATATATATATTTTTTGCATAAAATATTGATAAATCTATACATAAATGATAAAGTGGATACACGTTTCAATGTTGTAAATCTGAATAATCTACACTATTTAAAAGACTGGCGTCTCAGGTTGGTAAAGCACATGTGGTATACATTAAGTGAACTAATTTCTTCCAAGCTGTACAAGTTAAACATTCCCTGGCTTCACTCAAGCCACTGATGTAGTTAGGCACCAGTGACGCTAGTGTGCTGGTGATAGCGTAGCGAGTGTTTATATGCATGTGTGCGCTGATTTCAGTCAGAGGAAAGACAGAGAGAATAAGATAAGAAACACTGAGAGACAGCCAGGGTAAGAAGGAGAGAGCAGGGGGAGGAAGAGAGGGGGAATGACTGAGACAGGGACAACATGTCACGTGTATCTGGAGAAAGTGCATAACCCCTCGCAGGGCCGTCCCTAGACACAGCAATCGCATGAGCGGAGACAGAACGTCTCAGACACGTCTGTCACGTCTCTCCGTCCGCGTGCGTTTCAGACTCATGCTGCCCTGACACCTCCCCCTGTCCCGTTTTGTCTTATTCAAATCACTTCCTGAAGCAAATCACTGTGGAATCAGACTTTGTCTCAGACGTTTCTCCTAAAATGATGCTCTTTTCCATAAAGTGAAAGTAAAAGTGAAGAGGGGATCCAAAAACCCCATAAAAGTAGTTCATACGACTTGTGCGCAAAGTCGTTAAGTTGTAATTCACTAATAAACACCTCCTCTGCTGTTACTCGAAAATGCATATTCCAATACATAAAGGCCAAAGTGTTTTTTTGTTTTTTTTTACACATGCTAGCATATGTGTACAGCCCAATGCATAGACTCCATTTGAGAGCGTGTGCAAACACAGGTGCTTAACACATGCACACTAGAAAGTTTCATCCTTATCCTATGGAAGTTTATTTTATTATTTATTAAAAAAAATAATAATAATAAAATAATATGTAATTGTGACTTTTTATCTCACAAAAATATGAATTACAAGATATAAACACAATACTGAAAATACACAGAATATACATTTGAGTTATCTCACAATTCCAACTTTTTTCTCAGAATTGCGAGAACAGCTGAAATTGTCAGATAAAAAGTCACCATTACAGAAAAAAGTACGATTTTTTTTTATATTTTGTGGCAGGAAAAAAAACAACTGTGAGATATAAACTTATTAAAGTAAAAAATTCTGAATTGTGAGATGTAAACTCAAAATTCAGAATTGTGAGAAAAGTGTCAGAATTCGGAGTTTTCATCTTGCAATTCTGCCTTTTTTTTCAATTTTTCTCAGAAGTTTATATCTCACAATTCGGAGGGGAAAAAGACAGAATTGGAAAAAAAAAAACAATTGTGAGATATAAACTCAGAATTCTGATGTAAACTTGAAATTGCGAGAAAATAAGTCAGAATTCTGAGATCATATCTCAAAGTTTTGACTTTTTTTCTAAGAATTGAGAAAATGGTTGGAATTGTGTGATTAAAAAAACTTGCAATTGCAGAAAAATGTATGTTTTTGTAATTCTGAAAAAAAAAAAACAGAATTACTAGATTGTCAATCTCTGAATTCTGAGAAAAAAGTCAGAATTGCAGGATGTAAACACGGAATTGCGAGAAAAAGTCAGAATTCTGAATTTATATCTTGCAGTTTCATTTTTTTTTTCAGAATTGTAAGGACAGTTGAAACTATCAGATAAAAACCCACAATTGCAGAAAAAAGTCAGTTTTTCTTTTTTTTGTGGCTGAAAAAAAAACCCAGAATTGTGAGATGTAAATTTAGAATTTAGGAGAAAAGCCAGAATTGCCAGATGGAAACTCAGAATTCTGATGTAAACTCCGAATTGTGAGAAAATAAGTCAGAATTTTGAGTTTATATCTCACATTTCTGACTTTTATTCTCAGAATTGCAAGTTTATATCTCACAATTCTGAGTTCTATCTCACAGTTCTGACATTTTGTCCTGAGAATTGTGAGAACGTTTGGAATTCTGAGATAAAAACTCGCAATTGCAGAAAAAGGTGTTATTTTTTATTCCGAAAAAATAAACAGAATTACGAGATGTAAACTCAGAATTCTGAGAAAAAAAAAAGTCAGGACTGCACCATGTAAACTCAGAATTCTGATGTAAACTTGGAATTCCGAGAAAAAATTCTGAATTTATATCTTGTAGTTCTGATATACAAATCACAACGTGACAAATTTAAATATGCGCATATTCACATCACATAAATGAGATTTCAATGCTGTCACAGCAAGGAAAGAAACATCGGAGAAGCAGGAGACCTACAGTTAGAGCACGAGTCTGCATTTGCTGTCTACGAGAAATCAAAGAGATCTCATTTTTTTCCTACAGGAAACTCCGCAACTACTTCAATACAACTAGCTATTCATAAATGTGTAAAACAGGATCTGAAGATCTAAAGCACTGTGCGTGAAGCATGGACAGCAAAGGTTGAGACAGTCTTCAGGATTTTGTAAACAAAGCCGGTTCACATCCCTTTATGAAATGGGTTTTTTCTTTTTTTCTTCGCTCAGCAGGACGTATGTTTGAAAGAAAACGCCGGTTTGGTTTCTCCGCCACCAAGTCTCAAGGTTGTCCCACAGAACCCAGGACTGGATCTGAGCCAGGCCATTTTTAATGTTTGAAATTTGGGATGAAATCCAAACAAAAGAAATACAGCCCTGGTGTATGGCCTCCTAAAGTTATGCAAGTCTATGAGAGTAACAGGCCAATTAAAAAAAATAAAAAATAGTAGAAACTTATGTAAAGCTCAAAGCTTGTAAAGAGGGGATGTGGGCCATTTGAGTCCACAACTTTGAATGCAAGGCATTAAACATTAAAATAAGAAATTGAATATTTTACCAGATCAAAATCACAATGTAATGAAGTAGTGACAGATCCTTTCTTCTGTATTATGCTGCACATCCAATGGATTGTCAGACTAATATATATATAATATTCTATATAAAAGAGAATATATATGAGAGAGTCTGTCATTTTACTGGAAGACTGAGTTGAAATTTTGCTTAAAATGACAATTTCATTAATGAATATTTCATAATAAGATCATTAACATGCATCTAAACAATATAATTTGTAATTAACACCCACTTTAAATATGTTAATTCTAAATGATTATATAAACTATTTATTTAAAATATATACAAAAAAAATTAAATATTATTAGCATTTTATAAATATTTTTATGAATATTTTAATTAATTATTTAATCATTTATATATATATTTATAATATATCAGCTTAGTTAACTAAAACTAAAACAATAAAAACATTGTTAATGTGAATAAAATAAACGTTAACTGAATAAAATAAAATGTAAAAAAGCATCTAAACAATATAATTTGTAATTAACACCCACTTTAAATATGTTAATTCTAAATGATTATATAAACTATTTATTTAAAAGTAAATATATACAAAAAAAATTAAATATTATTAGCATTTTATAAATATTTTTATGAATATTTTAATTAAGTATTTAATCATTTATATATATATTTATAATATATCAGCTTAGTTAACTAAAACTAAAACAATAAAAACATTGTTAATGTGAATAAAATAAACGTTAACTGAATAAAATAAAATGTAAAAACTTTTATACATTTTTATAAATTTAAAATATTTTAGTTAGTTGTCAAGGCAAATTTAATTTAGCTTAACTTGATGTGCTAAAATAATTAAAACTAAAACTGAAAAAAAGAATAAAAACGAAATAGACATATTGAAATAATAATAATTAAAATATCAAAAACATACATTTACTAAAAGTTTATCTAAAACGAAGAAGAGAACATCTAAAAATAAAAACTAATTCAAAATATTAATAAAAGCTTTAAATATACCTCAATGATAAATAACTCTGATATATTCCTGTCCTTAAAATTATACATTTTCCTCAAAATAACTGTCACTATAATAGATTTAATCAAGCTGATTCACCAAGCATACACATTTAAGTTAAAATAAATAGAAAACCGTTCATTACATTTATTCTAAAACGTCAATTGTTGACTCTTGAATGCTAGCAAGTTCATGATCTTAGTAACAGAGACTTCAAATGTTGAAATGGCCTGATATTAAAAAAAAAAAATTTATTCAACGTTTAAAATTTTACAAAAATTGACTTAAAAAAAATGACACACTCTTCTCTGTTACCCGCAATGACCCTCTCCAGTTCAGACAGCATGGCACATTATGGCTGCAGCCATATTTCTTTTCCAAACATGCTTTTTTTACAAGCTATATGGAAAGTTTTGTAAAGTCTGCAGGCTGCTCTCTGCCTGTAAACCCAAGTACACATCGTGAGCACTTAATGTCTACTCTGTGTCCTGCGGAGACTGCTGAAGCTCAGGGTGCCACCTCATGCCAATCCACACGGGCACATCTGCCTGCTGCTCGTGTCAGATAAACCCATGTGGCTTGGCTCTGATCTGAGTCGAGGAAGAACTCCATCACTGTCTGCTACTGACAGATCCTGTTTCATAATGACATTAATAAACAGGTCTGTGATGTTCAGATCAGATGACCTGCCTGAGAACAGAATAACTATGGGAACTGAGAAACATAGATGGACTCAAACTGACTCTTATATAATATGAAACCTTTTCCATATGACTGGATGTGGTGTGAGAATATTGATACGGTAATGGCAGTGTGTTGACGGTGAAAATAATGAAATGATAATGGATATGTTTAGTATAGCATACTAGCATATTACGTTTACTGCTGTATTTTTTGCACACTGCATGAAATAATGTATCCCACAACGCAATATGCTCAATTTCCATTTCCAGTGTGATTTCAGCCACAGTTTTTAACATCTCTTTCTTAAAAAATACATTTTTACACAAATAAAATAAAAAATATTTAATTTAATTTAATTTAATTTAAAATAAATTGTGACATAAAAAGTCATAATTACCTTTTTTTATTTTTCATTCCATGGCAGAAACAAAAAACAGTACTGTGATATGTAAACTCAGAAAAAAAAAATCTTAGAATTCTCAGCTAAAAAGTTGCAATTACATTTTTTAATCCCATGGCGACGATATATAAACTCAGAAAAAAAAATCTTAGAATTCTCAGCTAAAAAGTTGCAATTACATTTTTTAATCCCATGGCGAAAACAAACTTCCACAGAAAAGACATTTTTATTTTTACACAAATGAAATGAAAAATAACTATGAAATTTCATTTCATTTAAACAGTAAAAACTGTCAGTTAAAAAGTCACAATTACCTTTTTTTATTCCATGGCGAAAACAAAACAAAACATAAAAAAATTTTTTTTTAAAAAACAGAACTGCAAGGTCAGAATTCTGAGAAAAAAGGTCAGAATTTAATAAAAAGAATAAAAATCTGAATTCTGAGTTTATTTCTCACAGTTATGATTTTTTTTTGTTCCGTGGCGAAACTAAGCTTTAATAGAAATGGGCTTCCATGGCCAAGACATGTTAAAATAAAATAAAATAAAATAAATAACTTTTAAATTAAAATTTAATTTTAAATTACATAAAATTTTTTATTAAATTAAATTTTAAGTTGCCCAATTTCCATTTAATATTCTACTTTAACCTGTATGCCAGTTTCTACTTGACAATGAATTGTCACGCAACATAATAATGTAATGTGAAAACGACGTAGCAGCTAAATACTGTAGTATTACTATTTAGTAGTATCTAGTTTGCAGTGTATATTGTTTAGTATTCAGTGAACTAATATTCCATTCTGAATGTTTGTTTCTTCATTCTTACATGGAACCAGGAGATTTGCTTTCAATATATGCTATACAGAAGACTGTATGAATATCGGTGTCCACAGCAGCTCCTAACATCAGTCCAGCAGACCTCTGACCGAGGCCTTTGGCCTTTGGTCACTGTGACTGAATTACAGGGTGCAGAAGGATTGTGGGTGATCAGCTTGGTGCTGTGCACTGATAGCATTAAATCGGCCCTTCTGCATGGCGACACAGAGCGAAGCGCTCTGGCTCTCTTTCTCTCTGCCTGTAAACCCAAGTAAGTATCGTGAGCATGTGCAATCGAGCAGAAACACGTCCAATTGATCTGGGCCCATTTCACTTGACTCTGCAGTTTTCACACAAGAGTTCACAACCTTCTCACCACAGGACAAGCCCTGCCCTGCCTTATAATTATCGGCATACGACGCTTAAAAATAAAAACACAAATGTCATGTGTGTGTGTGTGTGTGTTTATGTGTATATACTCGAATACACACACACACACACATGACATTTGACACACACACACATGCATGCATACATACATATATATATATACATAATTTAATCATTAATATGTAAATTATTATTATTACATAATAATGAAAATTAAATGTAACTTTTTTACTAATATCTTTTTAATACTATATAATAACTTATATAAATATTTTATATGTACTAGTAAACATTAACTATCAACAGAAAATGATTCATCCAAAATTGCAATGAATGTTTGAATTAAATTATTAAATTATAAACATTTAAAGTAAATGTAACGTATATACTAAAATTACTAAAACTAAAATAAAAATAAAGCCAAATAGAAATATTAAAAAATACTATTAAAATAACAAAAGCACGTAACAAAACTAGAATAAAATGAATAATAATAAAAGTAATAATTAATTAATAATAAAAAAGGAAAATATAAAACTAAAAGCTATTTTAAAATTTTAATAAATGCTACATTATACTAATATATGTTTTATATATCATCTTATTAAAGGGTTAGTTCACCCAAAAATGAAAACTAGCCTCTGTTTTACTCACCCTCAAAGCATCCTAGGTGTATGTGACTTTCTTCTTTCAGACTCACTTCTGCTGACTGTCGTACGCGGAAGACGTTCAGGCGGATGACGTAGGATGTAGGCGTCGTGTGCGCGCCTCTGAGAAATGCAGGAGCAAAGGAAACAAAGTTTCCTTACTTTAGCAAAGGAAAACCAGTCTCCTCTTGGTTTATATCAAAATCCTTCGACATTTTTCTTTGCAAATCCTCGGTTTGTACTTCTAATTCATGACCGGCGTTTT
>NW_015644006.1:288604-289016 GCF_001515625.1 Sinocyclocheilus rhinocerous
CCCCATTGAAAGGCTTGGAGGGGCCAGGACAATTTTTAATATAACTTCGACTGGATTCGTCTGAAAGAAGAAAGTCACATACACCTAGGATGCTTTGAGGGGGAGTAAAACAGAGGCTAGTTTTCATTTTTGGGTGAACTAACCCTTTAATGCTCTCTTATTAATTATGCATATACATATTTTATTTAAAGGTTTTGGTCAGCAACTATCAACAGAAAATTATACATTAAAATGCAATTAATGTTTAAATTAAATTATTCAATTACAAAAATAATTTAATATAAATTACATGAAACATTAACTAAAATTACTAAAACTCAAATATAAAAATTAAAAACAATAAATTTAAATTATAAATTATTTTATATATATATATATATATATATACATATACACACACACTGTTATTTAT
>NW_015644006.1:289063-292275 GCF_001515625.1 Sinocyclocheilus rhinocerous
TATATATATATATATATATATATATACACATATACACACACACACACACACTGTTATTTATACTCTTTACTTAATTATGCATATATGCAAATGTTTTTAGTCAGTAGAAATCAATAAAGCCAAACAGAATGAAAAAAATATAGAATAGAAAATATCAATAGAAAATGACAGAGCCCAGATAAAAGGTATTTAGATTCATTCATCAATATCCAAATCAACAAAAATTTGACATTAATGGTAAAGCTTGTAGTTTTTTGGATGCTATATTGTTTCCTACACCAGTTTAATTTCTAACCATAAGTAAGTCAACTATAAGTAAGCCATTTCTAGGCTGATTTCCATAAAAAGCATAAACGCTTTCAAAATACTGTCCAAAAATAAAAAATAAAAATAAGAAGTGCACATGCACAAGGACAGGTGTACAAACACAAGGGCAGAAGTTTGTCGTAACTGACGGCTCTGTGCTGGAATTACTTAAGCCTGTGAATCATGTACAGCCATCTTTATCTGTGCGCAGTGCATAGACTCGGCCAGAGCGCTTACATAATCCAGTTAAAATACACCCCCAGTCACATGTATAGCATTCAGCCCTGTGGAGAGATAGCCTACCGCCGCTAGGGCTGTGCTGGCAGCTGTTAAGACATTATCACACACACACACACACAAAGCCATTAAAGATTCAACTGTGATTCGCTGCCAGAGTTTCAGTGCCCTGCCTGCATGTGAACTGTCTGTGGAAAAATGAGCCAAGAGCTCTCCCTCCGAGCACATGTGACTGCATGGAGTCTTCGCCGAGGAGCATTATGAGAAAACACACACACACACACACACACACACACACACTGCAAGAGGGAAAAAGAGGTACAAGATGGGCAGGACGTACAGCCCTTTAAAGTCACAGTGCAGGCTTCCTGAAAACGTGCTGGGTTTCACTTCTTGCTGAGCACATGCAACTCGTGCCCTCCAAATGCTAGCGAATGCCACGGCCGTGTGTTTTTGAGGGCGCTAATGGGCGGCGAGCGCATCACACACAATTTCGACAAAACTTCAACAGATCGGTGAAAGACAACCATGACTGATCTCTTTAAGGAGCCGAGTTGACGTGAAAAACCACATAATCGCCTGGGTGCATCTGGCCGGCGCTGTCTGAAAAGATGCAATCTCGCCATCTGGGGCGGCACACAAACCGTCGCACAATATGAGCCTGATCGCCAATTCAGCTGCATTATAGCACCTGGTCATTCTATGGTCAGATCTATTAATTATGCAAGCGTCTTTAATATTTAATTAAGGGTCGTTTATGGGTGCTGTGTATTTGGCCCTGTGTGTTCCAGCATCTGACAATGAATATACAAGTACATGGGTCAAAGAAGAAGGCTGTTCCTTTGTTTTTGCAATGATGAAATGATGGTGGTGAAAACATTTCTGGAATAAAATGGCGTTTTTTGGTATAGCTAATTTTATGGATGGCATTTTATGTATCTTTTATGTCCCCATGAAATCAAAAAAGAAGTTTTCTGGCTTTTAGTACGTAAGGTTATCTGTAAGCTGCTCCAAAACAATGACAAAATTCACATTTAGAAGATATAAGCATTCAAAACTTACAGTGTCTCACTTCCGCCAATATGGATCAACGATTTTTATAACATCACCCTGCATTTCAGCTTCTCATCCAATCAAATGCTCTCTAGAATCTGACGCACCCTGCCCCCTACACTATAAATAGATGCCAAAGCTGCGGCTGAAATCGGTCACTTGTTCACAGAATTTGTATTTTCTCTATGGTGAATAGGGAACGATTCAGACAGAGTAAAAATGTCGAAAAAAATCGATTGGGTAAAATGAAGTCTGGTTTGCCGTTGTCACGTGAACCGCCGCAGTGCGCACAGTCTGCTGCGGTCCAGAGACATGATAACATGGAGCGGATCATATGCGCGAGTCAGCGCAGACCACTAAACATATTGGACTATTTGAATTCTAGACAAAATGTTGAAATCTACACAAATTCTATTGGCTATGTAAAAAAAAGGGGCGGGGCTACATGATATGTCCCGCCTTGTCTTCCTGTTTCAGTTGAAATTGCATCAACACATAACGCTGCTCTACATTTCAAGCCACTTCAGTAGACCTTTAAATATGTACGACTTTATTAGAGGCAAATGTTTGGCTATGTTTTGTCTAATTGGTGGCAAATTCATATGAATTTGAGTCTTTTGAATCTTATTAGTACATTTTTTATTTTTGGTTAGGTTTAGAGGTGGACCTTCATGCTTAATGTTTTCTAAAAAACATATACTTTTGTATGAATTAAAATTTATTGTATTTAATAGCATTTTGTGGTCGAAATGATGGTGGTGGAAACATTTTTGAAATAAACTGGCTTTTTTGTTTTGCTAAAGCTAATTTAATTTGTCCGTTTTCATATGATCCTCTTACGCCACACTAACAAAGGTTTAGAGGTGGACCTTCATGCTTACTTTTTTCCTAAAAATCATACGCTTTTGTCTAATAACATTTGTTGCATTTAATAGCACTTTGTGGTGGAAAATTCAATGGTGGAAACATTTTTATAATAAAAAGGCAGACTACTTTGTTTTGCAAAAGCTAATTTCATTGCTAACATTTTATGTATCTGAAATATAAGTTTTATTAGTTCATACATTTTTGTACAAATCACATTTACTGCATTTAATAGCAATATGTGGTGGAAACATTTTTGGAATAAAATGGCTCTTGTTTTGCTAAAGCTAATTTCATAGCTAGCATTTTATATTTCTGAAATATAAACTTTATTAGAGGAAAAATAATATGCAACTATATTATATAAGTTTTGGTGAATTCATATGATTTTGAGTAATCTAATTTATATATTTTCATATAATCTGCTTACGAAATGTTTTTATTTATAATGTTTAATAGCATTTTGTGGTGGAAACATTTTTGGAATAGATGGCTCTTTTGTTTTGCTAAAGCTAATTTCATCAGTGGCGGCTCGTCGGGGGAGGTACAGCTTCGACAAAATTTTGAGGTGAAAATGAGGACGATTTAATGTTAATAAAATTCACAATTCATTTCAGTTCATGTCTCAGAATGTGTATTTTTTGTTTGTAATTTCACAGTTGTATTACCATAACGTGAAAGCGCCGCTTTTCTATCGTGAATGTGACAATCTGCTGATGTAATTACAACCGCTAGGTGATAGAGAAGGGTAG
>NW_015644006.1:292285-344948 GCF_001515625.1 Sinocyclocheilus rhinocerous
TAGCACAACAGGCGGGACATTCTAAAACGCTTAACGTGAAAAACGTTTAATGTGGCTTAACGTACGTAAACAACGACCAGGGAAACCCAAATTTTTGTCAAACCTTACTTGTAGTAATAAACACTAATTACTGTAAAAAGAACGAACCCTTACTCCACAGATAAAGTGAATAATATCACGTTAAGCGTTTTCTCCCCCATAGAAGTCCATTATAAGGAAACAGCTTAAAGTGTTATGATCCAAAAGCGCAGACAAATCAATAAACTTGACAATGAACACTTTGTTGTCCCGTTGTTTGGGGGAGTTGACCCTGTTCGCATGGCTCGCGTAGATCATTACCTTATGAATAGCGCTCTCAGCGCGAGGGCGTGATCATTAGAGACAGGGCCGTTTCTAGGCAAAGGCGAGCTAGGCGGTCGCCTAGGGCGCCACCAGCTGAAGGGGCGCCAATGAGCGCACGTACTGGCACTTGATAATGAGCTGGGACAGGAGAAACCTGTACCTGTCTATACTTTCATGCTTATTACAAAATTAAACTGAACACAATTACAATGTTCTCAGTTCGTCAATGCGTCCACGTTAAGCTGTTACCTTATACTGGACTTTAATGGGGGAGAACGCTTAACGTGATATTATACGTTATAGCTACGCTGAATAAGAAGAGCTTGTTCTTTTGACAGCAGAAAGTGTTTATTATAAGTTAAATTGGACAGAAATTTAATTTCCCCCGGTCGTTGTTAAGGTACGTTAAACCACATGAAGCTGTTTCCTTATAATGGACTTCTATGGGGGAGAAAACGCTTAACGTGATATTATTCACTTTATCTGTGGAGTAAGGGCTCGTTCTTTTGACAGTAGTTAGTGTTTATTACAAGTAAGGTTTGACAGAAATGTGGGTTTCCCTGGTCGGTGTTTAGGTACCTACGTTAAGCCACGTTAAGCGTTTTTCACGTTAAGCGTTTTAGAATGTCCCCAACAGGCAGCTGTCTTTTGACACAGACTTTTAAGAAGGGATGGATGTTTGCTTCAAGTGATAAGACAGGTAAGTGAAGTTATATTATCTTGCTGTATGTGTCGTTTTCTTTATGTTTTCTCACTAAAAGCCACCAAAAAGCCATTTTAAAGTGATTAAGTAAATAATAATAATAATAATAATAATAATCCCCAGACCAATTCAATTAGTGTGCCTCCTCTATTTTAAAACCCACGAGCCGCCACTGAATTTCATAGCTACAATTTTATGCATCTTACATAAAAAAAACTTTATTAAATGCAAAACTAGCATGCAACTATTGTACGTGTTGGTGAATTGGTGGCAAATTCATATGTTTTAGTTTTTTTTTTTTTACTAAACATCATATGTTTAAGTATGAATCAAATAATTTGAATTTATACGAATATACGACTGATCTGTCAAAATGTAAAATAGTTACATGTTGTTATGAGATTGGGTTGTCAAAACTGTTTGTCATGTTGGAAATGACTCCAAAGTTGTAATTTGTGTAAAAACTACTTAATGTTGAAGTAATTTTAAATAAATATTTTAATAAATAATTAAAATTATTTATATTTATTAGTTAAAGACCGTCTGGGTCTGGGGCTAGGGTAGAACAAAAAATATATACTGTATAGCAGGCATTCAAAAAGTAAACCGCAGAAGCAAGTTACCAGTTGTAATGTGACCTTCGTATAAAAATCAACATAACGGAGCCTGAAGCTGAAGAACATAAAATATATAGAAGGAGTGAAAGCAGAAGAGCAGAACATCTCAGAGCCTGTTATGTACAGCTGACTTAAGTTACATAATCAATAAACACCACACATGGATTTCCAACCCCAACAATGCCTCTGTCTGGAATAATCCTGTTAGATTTAGAATCGGCCTGTTGCTGACCACAAAACTCTGCTCGGAGTGTCATGTTCTCTTACCCTTCAACATGATTTCAGCTTCTCACATTATTTCTATGAAGGTGTGGGCTGAATGTGCTTTATGATTGCTTGTAATGTGGGACACAGGCTGTGTCCTCATCTGCCATCACTCACATTAACACACACACACACATACACACGCAGAGGTCTTGATCAGTGTGAAACACATGAAACACAAAGCAGATATGGCCATAAAGGATGAGTCATCTGTGCTGGCCATACTCAAAGAAGCGTTACTGAGATACACGCCACACTCTGCCAATTCAGTTTAAATATAATTTTGTCTGCTATAAAGGCACGTTGTTACATCAAATGCACAATTGAAAACCAAAACATTCATAATATTTAAAATTCATGCGTGTTGCAACAGTGCTATTTTCCAACCTCCCTCTAGCAAGTGAAGTGAGAGGTCACCAACCATAGACGATGCAAAATATATCTACACAAAATCAAGAACAAGATGTCTAATTCACCCCCCAAATAAATAAATAATATATATAATATATATAATATAAAAAACATATATAATAAAATTAAATTAAAAAAAATTATATTATATATATATATATATTAGGGATGCTCCAATCAGGATGTCATGGTGATCGGCCGATACAGATGCCGATTCTATGGGTGTGTGTTTATATATACATAATAAATATACACAGTACACACTCATAAACAAACTTTTATTTTGGATGCAATTAATCGCGATTAATCGTCTGACAGCACTAATATATATATATATATATGTTTGTGTGTGTGTGTGTGTAAAATATTTAGCATTATTTTTATATAATAGTCTAACTATTTTTTTTAATTTAAAATAATAAACAAAGTATTGTAAATAATAGTTTAAGTAAATTCTAAATAATAGTATATATTTAGTGAATTATAAACAATGATAAATTAAAGCCAGTGAAAAAACTGATACATTAATACATATGCAAATTCAATATAATTTATAATGTATTTATTTCAATTTACATAATATGCATATTACAGTAATGGAATTTTGGCGTGATGAAGATAATTGTTATGAAAATTATGCAAATATACAGGTATAAGCATAGTTAAATAAATATAGTTAATTAATTTATTAATTATTAGATGTTTTTGGGGGGGAATGCAACCTGGATATGTTTTGATGGGAGATTCTTTTTTTTTTTTTTTTTTACCCACAAAGCCACTCTTTTCTCCAGAGAGAGGGCAGCGATTAATTTCTAGCCACCCGTGGAGATGACATTCGGGGGTGGAGGCGATGTGGGCACCCAAGTGTTTTTCTCTCTCTTTTTTATGAATGGAATAAAGAAAAGCAATGAGAAATCCAGCATTCCCCCGCAACCCTCCATCCTACTGAATCATCAGTGTTTGTCAGACAGTGTTTCTAAATCACCAAGCCAATTTTCACCTGTGACTCATCGCAGGCCTACCACAAGGATGAGGGGCTGAGCATTATTGCTTTGCATGAAAACGTGCAGCAGAGAGACCAGTGAAAACGTGCTAGAACACGCGCAAGTGTGCGAGGGACCTTGCAATCACCGACTGTGAAAGCAGTCACTCTATGACGACGTTTTGAAACAACTGTGATTCAAGGAGTGAAGAATGTAGCTACTGGTAACATCTGATGCTTGGAATGAATGTGAGAGGTATACAATGATGAATCAAAACATTTGGTGATGTTATGATTGCTAAAACATTTAGGTCATATTTCACCCCAAAACAAAAGCAAAAAACAAATAAAATAAATCTTGATGATCATTAATTTTAGACATTGATAATTAGGCACATATTTTTTTCTCAGAATTTTCATTAACACAATGAACCTGTGTAATTATTGATTTTTTTTTTTCAAATGCAAATTTTCATTATTCTTACTGTTAAACAGAATTTTCAGTATTAAAATCAAAACCAAAAAGTTAATTAAAATATTAAAATCTAAATTGATAATTAAAATATTAATTATAATAATATAAACTATAAAAAAAAATTATAATTCAATTAAAGGCAGCACAAACAAATATCTCATATATAGACTTTTACCAGACTTTTAAAAGTTGCTTTGTTTTTTCACTCAGAAGTCTTTATTTTCTTTATAAGCACAATATGTCACAATATGAAAAAAAAAATCTTATTTCTTTATTTGCTTGCTCTGTATGTGTATTTTAATAAGATCACTTAGAAACTAGAACATGTCTTCGATAAATACTTCGGAGAAACATATCATCGCTGATTAAATAACTGAGAGAATAGGAATCAGCACTGATGTTTCAGGTTTTCTTTTTTTAGACTAGTATTCCCACTAGTTGCAAGCTTAACTGCTGTGTCATTTGTTTAGCCTGTGATGATGGTTCAGCATAGGACTAAATGTTCTCATCATATTGCACATTGTAAAGCAGCCAAGCAGAGCAGTCTGAGAAATCCCCTCTGTAAACAGCATCCAGTTGTTTGCTCGTCATTGCTCGTCATTGGACATTGCTCGGAGTGGTTTGGACACGTAAATGGGTAAAGAATGTGCACATATATCTGTGTTTATATATGAACTTCTGTCCACAGATGTTAGAGTAAAGTGCAACTGCACTGTGTTCCAATAACAGAAGTATAAGATAGTGAAGATTGTATTGGCCAATAGTGACTGTGCAGGTTATCAGTGTTGTTGTCTCCCGCCTAAATGGGAGGGTCACAGATGCTGTTTTTAGCAGCATGTGTTTGAGGCACACCTTCTTCGCAACCGAAAGGGATGATGGTGAGAAATAGAGTTATTATTCCTTGCCTCTGGCTCTAACCTCAAACAGAAGCAACACAGCTGAGCTACACCCATGGCCTCACTTGCACCTCCTCCTCGCAATGACAGTAAGACATAAAACAAAAGTCATCATCTGTGACATGCGTATAATAAACCCTATGAATGGCTATGAATTCACACCAAGAGCAATAATTATAATGATACCAAAGGACGATAATATTCTGTTTATTATAACTGTGCACTGCAATTTTGTCATCTTTAAATGCTCTTTAAAGTCGGGTGGATTCTGATTGGCTGTCAATGTTTTTTTAACATTTATCAGTTGGAGAAAAATTCATGCTGAAACTGACTCCAACGTTATCATTCCTCTTTGTCATTATCGTTAGTTGTGGTGTAAAGTCACTATTCTCAGCATTAGAAAGATTATTAAAGCTTTATAGTTGTCTTTATCGAATGGAATTTAGTGCGATAATTATAAAATAACTATAACAATAACGATATTAGTGTCCACACCAATGGACGATACATTTATTATAAGCATGCATTGGAATTGTGGTCTGCCGCTTTAAATGTTCAAGCTCTTTAAAGTTGAGTGGGTTCTGATTGGCTGTCAATGTTTTTAACGTTTATCAGTTGGAAAAAAAATAACATTCTGAAACTGACTTCAGCGTTAGTGGTCCTCTCTCTCATTATTGTTAGTTGTGGTGTGAACGTCACTATTCTCATAGAATTAGAAAGATTATTTAAACTTTATAGCTGTCGTTATCGCCCTTGATGTGAACAGACCTTTATCGAGGAACAGTCACAGCAAACCTTACAAATTGGCCTGAACATGCCATTACTGGCCACAAAAAGGCCCGTTCCAAGAAGATGGTCTGAATTTAAAACCAGACCGGTTTGTATCCACCCAGTCGATAATCTATCTGGGTGGCTTCTTTGGCTCGGTTCAAAACCCACAATGTTTTGTTAATGTTCTCCTGGTTGTCAAATACCGGCCGGAACAGAGGGGGAGAGAGATGGAAGAAACATTCTGTTCGCATCAATTATGATTTTCAATTGTGCAAAGCCGAAAGGAGAGACAGAAGTTGGGTGGTTTTTTTTCTCACATGTGCTCACGTTTTCCGGGGAGGAGGACTATGACTCATTGGCTCCAGGCGTTGAATCTTTGTCTGGACTTCAACCAGAGATCCCACCCCCCAGAGAGATGCAGCGATTGTGAGTCCTTATTTGCTCTTCACTGTCACAGCCACCAACTTACTCACCACACCACGGCATGAGTGTGAAAATACCAGTGGATGCAGACCACCTGGCGTGTCATTCATGCTGTTTGAAAGGACCAAAGTGTGCCGAATAATGTGTGACGGAATATAGCCGCTCAACCTCATCTGCTGTGGGGCTTTTGGAGAAGGTGCAACATTCTTAACGCAGCAAGAGAACTACTTTGGAATGTTTTTCCGCCCTGCCCCCCTCACCATGGAAACTCCACTGGCTGTGCAAAAACAGCACAAGCGTAAAGGCATCACGTGTGCAACCCAACAAGAAACAGAACTCATTCATTCAAGAGTCTCATTCATTCATTCGACTTCGTTCACATACGACCAGCTGTGCACATTGCAGTGTGTCAGGAGCAGGTAAGAATAAGCCCCACAACGGGGCTCCTGGGTATCCAGTGATACGGAGAGCGACAGTAGCAATGTGCACACCGAATCGCTCTTTAGACACATGTGTTGTTGGCTCGTGGTACATGCATAAGTTTCCACACAGGTCTGTTTACAGTTGCGAAACAATCAATAGACCTAAAAGTGGGCTAAAAGTCCCAAATGTCCAGTCCATAGGTCACAATCATAAAAACCTCAAAATCCAATAAATGAATATATTTGTAAGTGAAAATAAAGGCAGGGGCAGGTATATATATATATATAAAATTTGTGGGAATTTGGGGATGAAGTTGTACCATAGTTGTCACAATGCAGAAAAGAAAGAAAAAAGAACAGAAAATAAATTATATATATATATATATATATATATATTCCATGGTCTGTCTGAATACTGGATTCTGATTGGCTGGCAGGTATGCATTAAAAGTGATAAAACTAGCGGTTTCTCCAGTAATGGCTGTAATCAAAGCAGCTCCGCTCATGAATGCTACTTTATCAGATCAAATGAAAATGCCATCGAAACTTTTCTGAAGACAGTCAATTCCCTTCAGAGATAGATTCATATAAAACACCCGCGCCGTGTTATGATTTTGAAACGTACAGTGCTCATGTTTATTCAACGAAGTCAAACGGCACAAATAAATCAATGTATGGGAAACACTGGTAATGTATATAGAAATATCGGAAATGTGTTTAAAAATCATATCACCGTTATTGAAAAAAATTATATCGCGATACATATTGATATTGAATTATTGTCCAGCCCTATTTTGTTCTGTGTCAAATGGTGGTCACCATGGCTGCGGCGTTCGGGTCTCATTGAATAAACAAACAGGGCTTTGAATGTGTGCTTTTTTTTGCCACCTGCTTCATCATAGCCTTCTAGTTCTGTAAGGCTACATTTTCAAGTGTTTTTCAATTAGGTGCAATCAGAACAAACAAATGCATGTGCTGCACAGGACACATGTTCCAAACAGACTGCAGAACAAAATCTTATTTCAAACATCTCCGTTTTGAATAAATAAAGACAGTCTCCCCCTGTTGCAACCATATTATGCATGAACAAGGCAAATTTTTTACAAAAACATGTATACGTGTAAACAAACATTACTCTATTTAGGTTTTGTTTTGGTTCTGTTAATGTACAGAAGAATTGGTGTTGTTATTGACTACATAAAAATTTACTGTAAATGTCAGTTTCGTGAGTTCTCGTCACTGTTTGTGAAACGGCAGTAAGTCTTTTTTATGGCCGTTGTTTGTCTTTAGTGTCTGTATGAGACTCAGGTGGTGTGTCTGGAAAACATGCTGGTCTGAGCCTACGTGAATTCAGGGTTTGATTGAAGATGATTGCTTGCGTTGTCATTTTGGACCACTGGTATCAGCAAGACTTTGAATCTCGCAAATAGGTCCAAAAAAGACAGTTGAGTTTTTGCTTTTATATTAATGCCAAACCAATACAGTGAAAGACAGAACATTCTTTCTCCATTAGGTAATTTCATGCCAGCTCATGTTGTATTGTGTGATGGTGTTTATTATTAACGTTTATGGAAATTGGAGATTAAAGTACTCCCTTTTTCCCCCACAGGTCAGTGATGGTCCGTGCTGGTTAGATCCTGCTTCTTAAGATGTCAGCTTCAGATTCGGACTATTCCATTGACTGGCTGGCCAGTGACGATGAGGACAACGATAGTGAGTTAGAACCAGACTGTACCAAAGCGCAAGGACAAACCAACTTGCCAAAATCCCCCTCCTCGGGGGTCATCCAGGGGACCCAGACTTGCCAGTCACTCTCAAAGAGGAATGGAGATAAAGGGGAGGTAATGGACAAAGAGAACATGAGCTCTTGGGGAAGTTCTCCTTCCAGCTGCGATAGTTCCGACTACAGCGAAGACGGTGGCCATTGTCACCTGGGACAAGAGGCTCGGACCAATTACAGCCGGTGCCCTGAGAGCCCTGTAGGCAAAAAGAGGCAGGCACTGAAGAGAACATGCAGCTCCATGGTCCTGGAGCAAAGGGAGAGGCAGCTCACACCTGAACAAATGGAGAAAGACAGGCTGTTCGCTTGCAAGGTGAGACGTGCCACTTTTTGACTCGTTGGCATGCCAGGGAAGGGACATGGTGTTCTTAAAAGCAGCCTTATCTCCTACATGATCTATCTCCACCAGAGCAGAATAAATGTAAAAAAAAAAATACTCGAAGCAAAATAGGGATGGAACGATTACCGGTTTCACGATAAATCACGATAAAATGCCCTGACGGTTAGTATTACCGTTTAAAATTTAATTATCATCAAAACAGTGTTTGATTATCGCGCTTTTGAAAACTCGCGGTAAATCCTGTCCAGCCAGCATCAATTTGAACAAAACCGTGATAATATTGATAATCGTGATAACTTTGGTCACTATAATCGTGATATGAAATTTTCATACCGTTACATCCCTAAAGCAAAACCACTTCCAGGAAGACCCCTCCTTCGTGTGTTCTTACTAGGTGAAATGTGAATGAGTCACACGAGGCCACTGAACGAAGAAACTCAATGTTTTCCTCTACCTTGTAGAATTGCAATGATAACTCATTCCATTACATTTGCACAAATGTGTGAGAGAGTAGATGAGTCACTTTGTTTTGTATCACAGTGTCGTTGTTCTTCTGGAAATGATGAGCCGTACAAAGGAAATGTCCTAACTTGATGTTTTTTTTTTTTTATGGTATTTGACATAGTGTACCATCAACATCCTGAAACGAAAACATCAAAAACTCTAGAAATGTTCGAGAAATGCTAAATGTGAAAAGCTAAACAAGGAAATACTGAATGATGCTCTTTGTTTTGCAGTGCTTGGAGCTGCAGTGTTACATTCAACCACTGTCCTCGATCCTTAATGGCCTCCGCTCAGGCAGATACCGAGAACGTGAGTAATCCTTCATTCGTTTATATTAGTCTTCTGCATATCCAAAACCTTACCTAGTTAGCTCAGTATACAAGAGAACAGCCAAACTAGAGGCAGCAGGCCATGGTACGAGAAGTGTCATGAGATTTGGGGCAGAGATGCATCATGAATATACATGAAATGAGGCTCTCATATCAACCACAGTCATTTCCTGGTGGCACATGCTACCTCGCTTAGTCATAATAAAACGTGCATGGTTGAAAGACGCACGTCTAAAGCAGTGCAAACCGCACGCCTCCAAAAATACCCAAGGACCTCGACTGAAATACCAAAAGCACTATAGAGATAAGCTCAAGGTTTTGGATTTGCTGACTCCTTTGTTTTCCTGACTAGTGGTATAAAATATTCTAACATTTGACTCAGTGTTTTATGTGGCTGTTGTAACTGTTAATAAAAATACTGTAAAATCTGCACCGTCACACTGTGTCCTAACCAGGTGACAAAGAGTAATTAAAAGCTGTCCGTTTTTGTCCTAACTAGCCAGGTGACACTGTTTTGTAGGTCACTTCATTTTCCATTTTACACCGCGTTAATATCACACTCCTTATTAAACATCAAACCTAGACAGGGAGATACTAATTATAAAAGTTAAGAAACATCTCAAAGTTCCCTCAAGTCAAGTAAAATGTAAAACCATGAAAGTAGTAGCCATCTAAAAAAGCATGGTATTACTGTTCTTAGTGTTAAGCGTGCAAACAGAGAACCACCCACGCAATATTCTGGTTGACTGACTGTTACATTGCACAGCGTTTTCACTTTCAGTGCGGACAGAAAAATAACTTGTTCCCGAAATCTTGATGCATAGTGGCTGGTTGAGACACAAATTACTGTAAAACGCCAACAACTGGTATTAGCAATATTGGGTACTTAAAAGTTCTATTGGCTAGAACCCCACATGTGCTAGAAAACAGGTTGCGTACAAGGCGGACCTGCTTATAGGGGCTCTGTCTGGGACCGCTGTCAATGCAAGGGCTATGGACGACACCAGACTTCCTGGCCACAGAGACAGCAAGTCTGTCCTGCCACATGCTTCACAAGAACCCATCTGCCTTGCAGACATAGCATGGCCTGTCAGAGACAATAAGCTGGCATTGCTTGTAAAAGAGAGAATTTAAGCTGTATGTTCTTCTTTTCAGGCCTCAGCACTTTTCAAGAGAGTGTGGCCATGGACCGCATCCAGAGGATAATGGGGGTCCTGCAGAATCCCTGCATGGGGTGAGTTTCCTGCTGTTTCTCTTCACCTCACTCACGGGCGGCTTGAGGGTGGGCTTTAGTCAGCACAGCACTCCATCACGGATCGATCGTATGGATGTTGTGTCCATTTACTTAATCTACCTCAATCCACTTTCACCTTCTTGTGAGGGAATCTTGTTTCAGTGCTTTGTGTTTACGCACATTAGTGGCAAGGTTGAATTCTCCCACATCACTTGCGAATGACATTTACGCCCTGGGTCGGGTCTGGCTCGGAGGCTATAAGTGAACGAGTCAAGGTAATGTGAAAACACATGGCCTCACAGCATGATGCAGCAAGGGGGGCCGCAGGGCCAGTGCGGACCTGCCACCACAAATCTAAAAGCGGCTGGACAAGAATAGAACTCAAACGCAGGTCGTTAAAAATGTCCCAGCTCCCTTGCGGGAGTAGCCTGTCATCCGATTGATTAGCCTTCCTCTGGCTAGACAGTGCAAAGACTATGATGTCATCTTTGGGAGGAGTCCGTGTTCTCTTACATCAAATGACCTCATAATGGATCGGGCTGGGCTTAGGTGCGTCGTTTACTTTTCATCTTAACTGCATCTGGCACGCAGCCCAGGTCTGCTCTCATTGTATTGCATTGTGCTACTTCACGAAGTCCAATATTCACGTGTGAGTGCAGAGTCTAGAACAGTTGGTGTACTTTGGGCTGCATCCAGCAGTGTTGCAACCTGTGCCACATGCAAACCCGCCTGGCAGAAAATACGCCTGAAACGGGCCACTAAAAACATAGATGATGGGGTTTTGGGTGGGGTCTTAATTCAGGCCATCTGATCGAGGCGCTGAGCCAAGTAGACACGGGCACCGAAGCGGGAGCGTTGCTTCCTCCCCACCACCTGACCCCCATCATCATTCCATTGTGCCAGCTGGCAAATCCCACAACGCAAAGACACATCAGAAAAGAGAATATAAAAGTAACTTTTATGGCAGCAGCCGTTTAAATTTAAAATACTGAGAATGGGGCCATAGCAGATTCTTTCGTCATGTGACTTGCACTAATCCCCATTAACCATCTGTCGGGGGCTGGTGTGAGTCAATGGGCACCATGTGCGTGCGTCTGCATCACTGCTCCTTAGCGCAACTATTTCTTGTCCCCGTGACGTGGACGCCAGTGCCCCGCTCCAGGCTTATGTCTATATTTAGAGGCGAGGGAAACGGTTGCTCTCCATGCCACGTGTGTACACAAACATGTGTGAATCAACACAGGAGCTGTTCTCATTTTTAAAAACACGTTTGTGTGTCGGTGTGTACGTGTATACTTGATGCTGCGTACTTGCGGTTAAGTGTTCTTTCAACTCGTCTGACACCAAACAAGGTGTTACAGAACAGTAGACTTTCACTTTGTCACGTCAAGTCTCTAAACTGTTTTTTAGTACATCGGTGGGTTACCAGACTTAAATATTGTCCTTCCTGTGCCATGCAGAGAGAGGTATGTCAACATCATCCTGAAAATGGAGGAAATGTTGAAGAACTGGTTCCCTCACATAAAACCTCAACGAAGCGACCAAGCCAACACTGCAGCGCTGATGGAGGAGACGACCCTGTCTAAGAAACCCAAAGTAAGGCACTTGAAGAGCTGTCACGAACGTGTAAGTTAAGACGAAAAAGGAGAGAAAAGGAGAGACTGAAATACCCATTATACTTTAATCACTGGACCAGAGAGGAACAGGACAGACAAGAAGGGATTAAAATCTATTTTTACAGTTGGACAGGTATAAAATGCACATCTCATGTTCGCTAAGAACAATGACGGAGCAGAACAGGTAATTTTGGAAAGCTTTCACAAGACAGATAAAAGTCATTCTTAGGCTGAGAACTTAGGACATGCATTCTAAATGAGATTTTTAAAAATATTTTTTAGTCTATTTTGAACTTTGTCTTAAAATCATAGAAAACTGATTGCAAATATTTGCGTTGAAATCTTAAAAGAAATTCTCCCTCTTTCAATATTTTACAGTTGTCTCCAGCTACATCTCCCCTGCTCACTGGCATTGCAAATCCTGCCACCACAAGTGCCCTTTCCATGGGTAACAAGGCAATGAGAGTCAGCGACCTCACTCCCCCAGGGCCCTACTCTGCAACCAACCTAAAATGGCTCCACACATCACCTATCTGCTCCCTGATGGTCGAACAAGCTCAGGGGACAGTTCGGAACTTTCTAACATCCCACAGGGACAGGGAAGCGACACAGGACAACTCCGTGTCCTCCAGCACGGACCGTCTATGTAAGACAGAGTCTGCTCCCAGTCGACCACCTCCGGCCAAGATTAACGCGCCATGCCTAGAGAGACTTCTTAAATCCACAGAGAGTATCATCACCCAGAAAGCCCCAGTGGGCTTGGGTGGCATGGCAGCTGGTGGATGGTCCTAGTCCTTCGAAAAGGCTCTGGGAGATCAGAGCCTAGCTAGAAAGTGACTGCCCTCAGCTGGTCTGGAGTCACCCGACTCCAGCGCAATCTCTGCTTCCATTCTAGCCTTGCGGAGAGGCACAGAACGCAGCAGAGGGAGTTCAGCGCAGTTCAGCAAAACAGTGACACGTTCAGTTACGAACTGAAAAGTGTCGGAGTGTGATCTTTGTGCGTGTCTGATGTGTACGTCTGCATCTATTCCCTTTCTGTTGAACTGCAGAGTGAGCTGTAGCAGTGCATGTGCGAGTATGACGTGTGTGTGTGTGTACTTGTTTAACTATACTTGTGGTGGCCAAATGTCCTCACTTATATTGTGAAATAATATGACCCATTAGTGAGGACATTTGTGTGGTTCTCACTAGTTAAAAAGGCTTATAAATCGGCCAGACATTTATAAGGCCACACAAACGTGTGTGTGTGTGTTTGTTCACTTCAGGAAAGAAGAGTTTAATGAAATCGTTTCATTCACTTGCCACATAAACATGCTGTTTGTTGATCTTGGCTCACCTTTGTACTTTACCTTTTGAGATGGTTTCCTCTTGAAACAAAGAAAGAGGAGAAATCTCCTGTGGCGGCAGCATCCGATGAGGCAGCATATTGGTATCTGTGAAAAAGCTCATCTCTAGACAAAACAAAGCAGCCTTTTTTTTTTCCAGAAAGGGAAGGGCAAAGAGGGAGGAATTTATTCTGGGAACACTTCAGATATTCCAGTGTGCTAGTGAAATCTATAGTAGGTGTGGTTGAATGTGAATTTATTGCTTTAGGTTGCTCTTTGAATCCACTCTATAGAGTTGATTTGATGTGACTGTTACTTCATAGGTTTAAACTTCTAGCTACGTTTTTTGGTACAACGGTTCTACCTCAATCTGACACTGCGTCTCTGGTAGTGTACGGATACAATAAGTATGTACACGCAGGTAGACTCAGAGCGAGGAAACTTCATAAAGTGCATCAATACAGTGAGCGAAACACGCCGAACTAACATGGGAGTCTCACTTCACAAGAGAAAGCTCTGGATGCTTGACTGGTGCCATTGTAAAGAATGTGAACTGCAAATTTTCACTTTTTTTTTTTTTTTTAAGCCTCCCAGTTCAAGGGCATATAGTGCCTGTCAATTCGATGTCAAACTGTGCCTCTTCACTGGTTTTGAAGGGAGAGCGTGAACTATCCAGAATACCTGATGCCTCTGAAGGATGTACAAAAAGAAAATCAGGAACCTTCAAAACTCCTGCCATTCATTTTCTGCTATCAACAAGTAAATTATTTGAAACTCTTGCCAACTACTTCCTGTGGTCATGTGACACAATGACATTTCGGTTTGCCACCGAGCTGGACAATATCTAAGAGGGAAAAGGTATTAACTGTACATATTTAGAAAAGTTGTTAATTTACCCTTGCAAAGTGGCCTTTATAGTGTAATATTTTATACTTTCAGAAATAAATGTGGTTATATTTGTTTGCTGTATTCCATTTGTCTTAAAGAATTTTGTGTTTCAACTGATCACATACATAATAGTAGGCTGTTAAGGGGTTTTTAATTGGACAATGCTAATTTCTGGACAGCAGGGTTGCTGAAATAAAGCAGAATGTAGAATATTTATAAAATCCACATTTTATAAATATTCTACATTCTGCTTTATTTCAGCTACCCTGCTGTCCAGATATTGTTTTAGAGACAGATGATTAATGGGATTATTTTTTAATATTGTATTATATTCCATCAATGGCATAAAAAACTGAATGCTATGCAAGTCTGACATATTTCTCAAGGATTAATAATGTTACACCACAGCTACACAATAATGTTACACCACATCTAATTTGGCAGCCCTTGTGTGCATTGTTTTCAGTATGGCTTTGATATTGCACCAGGAGACAGTTGATCACATACCTTTTTGTTTGCTACACTCATTGACATTCTGATATGAAGATGTCTATTCAAATATCAAAGCCACCAAAGGCTTCAAGTCACTCTAAAAACAACCCTCCCAAACAAGGCTAAACTATGAAGCAGATCTGAAATATAGCTTTTGCTAAATCACAACTTGACCTTAAAAACTGAATCTATTATCTGTCAGAGAATATTGAATAATACAAGATTGGTCTCGGGTGATTAACCACTCTACAGTTTCTGGGAAGGAGAAGGTTGAACGGGGAACGGAGAAATGCAGAATAAAACCCACATCCTCTGGAGAATAGAAAAGCAAATGTTTTTCTGGACAGCGAGTAATTCAGATATCCTCCTCCTTGATCCCCCTTCTTTCCATTTCCCTGCTGTGCAGAAAATCAAAGTCGGACACTTATACAATCAACCAGGAGCATTGAACAATGGCACTCTCATTTCTCATTATAGGTATACTGGGAAGAGGGTTCATTTTGGTATCCAGTCCACTGAACATTTGTAAAGAGAAGTGCAAATGTTCTGTGAGCAGATTAACAAATTAAACTTCTCTTTTACTAAGAAAACTGAGTGGAAGTTACCCAAATAGCAATGACCCTTAACCATTTTGACTGCAAAGACGTGATTCATGTGCCAGTAAGGTCATGTAGTGGTAAACTCCAAAATTAGCCGCAAGATTTGAGGTATTAATAATGTTAGAAGAAAAACATTGCTACTAATACGCAGGTAGGTAGAGTCTTATTATCTGGTCTGCAATAGTATATGAGGATGACAGAAACTGTCTTGGGGATACATCCATACAACCACAAGAAGTCACTTCCTCTTGGCAAGAACTATAACTGTGGCTGCTTTGTCTGTGCAAGCCAACTATTTTTGCCAACCTTGAGGCATTATTCTGATTACTTACTATTACTTAGTACTATTTATTATTAACACTATTACTACTACTATTACTTATTATAGAAACTAAATGAGTGTGTTGCTTGTTCTTCAGAGACTTTCAAGGAAGTCAAATGTAAGTATAACCATGAGTAATAGGGATGTATGACAGTGATAGTGACATCAAAATTATAAATTTATATAATGGACAATATTTAATAGGGTATGGTAATTTCCACCTGTTTTTACATTTAATGATCTAGAGTTGTTAATTCAATAGTGTTTAATAACACTAATAATTTAAAGGGATAGTTCACCCAAAAATGAAAATTTGATGTTTATCTGCTTACCCCCAGGGCATCCAAGATGTAGGTGACTTTGTTTCTTCAGTAGAACACAAACGAAGATTTTTAACTCAAACCGTTGCAGTCTGTCAGTCATATAATGGAAGTGTATGGGAATCACAGCTTTGAGAGTAAAAAAAACATACACAGACAAAACCAAATTAAACCCTGCGATACATTGAGGTCTTAAGACACGAAACGATCTGTCTGTGCAAGAAACTGAACAGTATTTATATAGTTTTTTACCTCTGATTCACCTCAATGTCCGAATGCGCTCAGGATGCCTTCAGCCAGCGCGTGACGCGTCTTCTTCTTCTTCTTGCTTTACGGCAGATCGCAGACTTATAAGTGCATTACCACCAGATAGAGTGTCAGTGGTCCATTTGAGAGATAGGTGGCGGTAATGCATAAATACTGTTCAGTTTCTTGCACAGACCGATCGTTTTGTGTCTTTACACATCAATGTATCGTCACGAGCCGCAGGGTTTAATTTGGTTTTGTTTGTGTATGTTTTTTTGACTCTCAAAGCCGTGATTCCCATTCACTTCCATTATATGACTGACAGACTGCAACGGTTTGAGTTAAAAATCTTCGTTTGTGTTCTACTGAAGAAACAAAGTCACCTACATCTTGGATGCCCTGGGGGTAAGCAGATAAACATCACATTTTCATTTTTGGGTGAACTATCCCTTTAATAACATTGTTAATCTTTAGAAGATCTTAAAATGAATATGAGTCTAGTGTAGTGTAGTGACACCTAAATTTGTGTTTAAATATATTTTTATTTTTAGATTTTTTTTAGGATTATATGGCTAAAAATTGGTTTAAACTATCTTCATGTCTGTGGTCTCCCATGGTTTTAAAATCGGTTAAGATTTTAAAATCGTCTAGTGTGTCCCAGGCCTTTGTTGTATCACTGAATGCACCTCAGTGTGAATGGGCATGACTCTTTTGAGTATAAATATTGGCTTGCAAGCTTGTGGGGTGTTTTGTGCATGCTGAGTGTGGAAAGACTATGTTCCACCAGGGTAAGTTTAATTACAAGGATTTTAATGAAACACTGAAATTAATTAAACTGGCACGCTTTCCCTTGTTCTTGAGGATTTACCATTTGTACTCCGAGGAGATTTTGGTGGACTGGTATCAAATGCTAACTGACTAAGCTGAAGGTCTTGGCAATTAAAATGGATCAAAACTGTAAAAGGCCACTACTGTTTGACTGTTAGGCTCAGTGGTATCACACAGTTGTCACAAGATGTCGAGCCCAGATTAACAGTGGGAGGTGGGGAGGTCTGGTCCAGCCCAGATGGATTCAGTTTCTGTCATGTGAGGGATGTGGTCTCGTTCTCTTTTGCTATTTCCATACACATTTAGTCCAAACTAAGTAAAAAGGAGGAAGTTCATTTAAATAGGAGGAAGAACGACAAGCATTGTCAAATGTTGACGCCAGTTGGCGAAAGGAAAAACGCACTAAATTCTGAAAGATGACAATTTTCAGGAGGAAGGTCAGTTGTAATTGCTCATTTGATATTCACATCACCACAGGAACACCAATAAATTAGATGGAACTTCAGTAAAGGCCACTGCACCTCTGAAGTCCGAAATACAGATACTGTAAGATACAAGATACACATTCTTTGACCACCAGAGGAAATACAAGGCAAAAAGAGGCAAGTTCACTTGTGTCTTTTGTGCCTTGTTTTTTGTGAAAAGTCTTAGAATAGATTCCCTCTGCTATTTAACAACAGTGCGGCTCATTGGCTTTGGCCACTCATCCATTTAAGTAACTACAGTTGCATTTATATTTCAGCAGGGGAGACGGGAAAAGCTCTACTCATTCATAAGAATATGTGAAAGTCATCATTTAACATCAAGTTGGAGCCAAAAGTAACATTAAATTGATACTCTGACTTCAGAAAGACCACAGGACCTAAAGTCAAGACTCTGTTGGGTTTTATGCCAGAGGAGGACAAGCCCAAAGCTCGTATATCAATAACAATGAGGAAAAAGAAGCAGTATGTTTATACCATTTGTAAACTGGTCAAGATTTACTGCTATAGTGTTTATGCCGTGGTAGATACATTTCTGTGGCTATTTGTGGGCAGGACTGTGGGCACTCACTGTTTTCACATGTTTTTTACATTGAATTTGCAGCAAAATCGTGATATATACCACTCTCATGGTATGAAATTAATCATACCATTGTGATGGATAGATTTCAGTCATCTTTCTTGCCCACTGTTAATGATTACTGACGGTATACGTGACCTCGTAATTGACATTAATAAAAAAAAACTCAGCTAATTATACTAAAACATGTTTTGAATGTCATTTTACAAAAAAAATAAAAAAATTTTTAAAAAAAAAACACTAGCCAGTGAACCCATTTGTCCTTTCTGAACGTCAGCCATTCGTTGTGTAATGACTCCTATTTGTTCTCATATCTGTGGGGCGAGAAGCATCATGCCCACGCACTTAGAAAATTGCTCATTAACTTGTTAAGTAATTCAACAGGTAATTCATCCCAACCACAGAGATAATGATCTCATTTGTCACAGAGGGGCTCTAAATAACTGAACCATCAGATACAAAAATAACCATCGCCATTGTAATGATCAAACCTTGCCATCAGAACATTATAACTGCTCCCTATTTCTTTTTTTATATGATTCTGCTACTGTTACCTGCACAGTAGTACCTGATGTTCTATTAAACTCTAAAAACATAATGCAATGTTAATATGATGGGATTTTTCATATTGATTTTTCACAGGTGTTTTACCTGTATTTTAAATTATGCATTGCACTGTGTGGTGTTGTGTTGTATGGTTTAAGGAAATGTCCATAAATGTAAAGGTCAATGTCTTGGCAGAAAATTACCTTTAACGTTTTTCTACTTCCGTTTTTTTTTTTTTTCCTTACAGTGAAGTTTCATTAAAGTACATACATGTATAAAAGTACTTTAATAGCTTTTATTAATTCTTTTTTTTATTTCTAAATTCAATTCTTTAATATAAACATTGAAACAACACAATTTTAATTGTTTACAATTTTAATAATAATACATTTATTACTTTATGTAATGATGTTTACATTTTCTGAAGAAATGTGAGTCATGCTTGCTTGACTTATCTTTTCATAAATTCATATGTATGAGCCAAAGTAATTGGAAGCATGATTAATAATATAGTCATTTTTCAATGTGGTATTTTAATTATAGTTTATAGAAATGGGTTGTATAAATGTATTACGTTAACAGACTAAATAGCTACGGACGTTGTGTTGATAATAATTACTTATAATGTTAACTAATAAGCACTTTAAGAATAAATTAGGCAAATTCATTGTCAATATTATCATAAATGTAGAAATGTTAGTTGCATCTGTTCTCATCTGTAATTGGTCAAACAAACAATTAGCTCTGCCCCAAACTCACACTATAGGTTGCTGGGTTGGGATGGTTGGGATATCTAACCAATAGGAGCGATTTTTAGGGCCACAGATTCATAGTGTTAACATTTGGGGGAGAAATCAACCTCCTAATGGCATATAAGAGACGTCTCTGCATATTGAACTGGGATTCTATAAAATAGCAACCTTTTTAAAGATGGTTTTGAAGTCAGTTGTGATGTCAGTGTGTTTATAATGGGCTCTGATCCAAAGAGCAATCCATTGATGTGCAAAGAGAATGAAAGAGAATGAAAATATTGGCACAAGAGTTCATCCACGAGACTTCAAAAGGGGACATTTTCTCTTTGCAGAAAGGTCTATCAAATAGAGCCTCATTGTAAATGGCCCAAATCCTCATTTGAAAGTCTTTTGATAATAATTTATGACTTCACATGATTAAATTTTATTATATGAGATTTGTATCTTTCCAATTAAATAGAGAATTCAAGTAGATTTTTTTTTTTAGGACTTGGGACTTTCAAGATTTAGATTTTTAATTATTTAGTCAAGGTGCTTTTTATGCATGAGTTGATTGTGTTCAAAGTACTGAATGTCACCGGAGACCAATTAACAGAGCACACAACCAACAACTCGTGCCCAATGACATAAGCACAGCCCATGTCGGTCGTCTCAGGTCTTCAGAAAGAGCACAAAGACACAAAGTCTTCTCCCAAAGAAGCCTGAGTGAGGACAGGACTGGGTCGAGAAGGCTTACTCATAGTTATTTATACCAATTTAGCTCTTCCTCCCTCGTGAGAATAGCCTGATTGGACTTTAGTTGTGTGTCTGAAAGTATGACGCTCTCAGGGAGAAAAACAACTGTGTTCCTCCTATTATTTCCCAAAAGATCTCAATATCAAGGGGTTACCTATACTGTATTAGCTACAGCTATTACTGATAAACAAGTCACAAAAACACATCTGGCATTAAATAATTATATTTTGGGGATTCATTGATACGGCTGATTCTGGCTGATACTGTTAAGCCAATGCTTATTTCAACTTTATGGCTGATAACTGATAAACAGCTAATACTAAATTCTATACTTTTTTGTCTGTGCGCATTTAAAGGGATAGTTCATCCAAAAATGACAATTCTGTCATTAATTACTCACCCTCATTTAGTTCCAAACCCATAAGGCCTACATTCATCTTCAGAACACAAATTAAAATATTTTTTATGAAATTCAAGAGCTTTCTGACCCTGCATAGACAGCAACATAATTGACACATTTTGTTTTTACTATTTTAACTATTTTAACGATGTCCTTACTACCTTTCTGGGCCTTGAACATTTCAGTTGCATTGCTGTCTATGCAGGGTGCAGAAAGCTCTCGAATTTCATAAAAAATATCTTAATTTTTGTGTTCCGAAGATGAACTTACAGGTTTGGAATGACATGGGTGAACTTACCCTTTAATATAAAACAATAAAAATCTAAAATCAATTATTGTAGGCATCCTGACGTTATAACATATAGTATTAAAATGGGTAAATGTTTTAAAGATGACATTTAGCAGATATTCAGCAAAAAAATTGATGTTGGATTTACTTTGAACATATATCTATTACATTTTATTCAGTGTGTTATGTGCCGTTTGTCGAATGATTTTTTTTCTCTAAATTTGCTATTATATTTCACAAATAATTACGAAGGAACTGTAAGTAACACAAACAGAAAGACTGAAATTGTATTTTCTTGTAAAACATACTCTAATAATCTTGTTTTATTTACAGCTTCAAAAAAATATATATATTTTTTTTTTTTTACAGTGAACGAGAGAGCAAACATTGGCCATTTTACCGCATGTTTTGGTGTCTTCACCACTCCAGCCTAAGATTCACAGTCATGCCTTTAACTCAGATAAAGCCAAAAGGCCTAATGGTCCCCCAGAGATCTAATGCCCTAGATATGCCTTCCGCCCCATTTCTGCCGGAGCAAGAACCCTAAATCAATGCTATTGAGAAACCAATTAATCACTTTTCCAGCTGGGTCAATAATTTTAATCTAAAACGGCAGTGTCCTGAGACTGACCTTCTTGACAAGTGTCCAGGGGTTGTTTATCAATAAATTAGACTGTAGCTTGATGCTTTCTGGGCTAATTTATTTTATTTTTCGGCTAATCTAAATCCCCGTTTGAGCCAGAACAAGGCAAACAAAACTGATCCCAGACTTGCACATTTAGCTCACAAATACATGACGCATTTACAGGTATGGAACAGAGCGACCTGAGCGGACATGTCTATTAAGCATCTATTCTAAGAATAGGATACACACACGAGTCCTGAATGAATAATGGAGAGGGCCCTCCCCAAAAGGGTCTTGCCCCTATTTTGATAGCTCCGCCCCACATATACGTACGCAACCCAAAGTTTTCAAGCGAATCAAGTGTTTTTGAAAAATCACATACCCTGCCTTTAATAGGAATAGCAATCCAGTAGTTCTTCAACTACTAATTGGCTGGTTACTGAGGTGGACTAGTTGTTGTTGTTGTATATATATGTTGTATATATATATATGTGGTCAATTTAAATGGACTCACTAATCACAAACGAATATGAAATAGGATAATTTGTTTAGCATTTGTCGGAACTGGCTGTTCAGTACATCAGTGGGATTTTCATTCTATCCAAATGTAACATTTGCTTAGCCTACTAGCATGCTGCCCACGTCCAGATGGTCTGCAGTGCGGCCCAATAAGCTGGATCACACAAGTGTTTCCCAGAGATCCTGTGTACCTATTAGTGGCTCCCCATGTTCTGTTCTTATATAAACCCTCTGTTCCATTTTATTTTGTTGTTGCCTGGTTTGAAATGAACATTTCTGAATCAACAGCTTACCTGTAAGGCACTCTACATCCTTAAAAATTTAACCTTTCCATAAATACATCATACAATAATCAAAATAATTAGTCTTTTCTGGGCTGAATACAAAGGTTTTGGGTAAGGAGAACGTGAGGCACCTGTGAAATCTTAACAAACATCTCACATATGTTTGGGGCTCTCACTTAAGAAAGAAATACAGTATATAAACATACCATGGCTGTTTTGCTGTAAATTTTTTAAACCACATGCCAATGTTAAATCACCTGTGTAGTAATACTGCTCCACACGACGAGAATGAAGTTTTAAAAGCTGAAGTCGTCTCTCACGATGAATGTCCCCGACCCGTAGAAACCCGCTAGTCTCGTGACCTGAAGAAATTCGCGCTTTTAAGAACGGCGGGAAACCCCTCGGTGATTGAATCATGCGCCTCTTGTTTTGGCCAACAGAGGGAGACATTTGTAATGGTTTCAGTGATAAGTTATTGAACAGAATGTCGTCTGGCACAGGGATTTTTCCCCAAGATGGAAATTTATTTTCAAAACGAGCTAATATATCTTAATATGTCTTTACTAGAGGTTCGATTTCTTTCTTATTTGGTCAAAATTATGTCATACATACTATCTTCCAACTATCAACTATCTTCAGATCATTAATCACATTATATAGGCTAGATATAAAATATATATTAAACTTAAGAAAACAAACATTTTTGATAAAACATAAGATTTTCTGTCTGACTCTGGGGACAACCAATAGGAACTGAAAATCAGTTAGAAACCATTATCTATTAATTCATGCATTCATAGAAGATTGCTATAATATAATATACATCTGACACTATCTACCAGTGTTTGAGTGAGAGGCCAAGACAAAAGCATATATATTTTTTTAGAAAATGCAAAAAGTATGCCGATGCGATTACACCCAAACATGAACAAAAACATATAATTAATTAATTTGCACATAAATCAGTTTATTTTGTGCTAGTACTCAAGCGTCAGTGTACTGAAATATGGGAGATACAATATCTAACCACAAGGTGGCACTGTTATTACAATTATCACACTTATGGTGTGTGCTGATGTTTGGGTATGATAGAATAGAATAGAATAGAATAGAATAGAATAGCGTGTTATTGTCATTGTACAGCTGTACAACGAAATTTTATTGTGACACCTCATGTTATGCATAACTTTAGTGATAACTGACGCGTTTACTGAGAGCTCATAAGCTATATAATATTTTGTATAATTATTTGTATGGGCCTAAGGCAATTTGACTTTTGTTTATCTTGGTAGGCTAACATTTCACTTCACACGGTAGGTTAACATAGCCTAATTTCACAGGTAGCAAGATTTGACTGTGTTTGAATGGAAATATAATTTATGATGTTTTCGAAACCCAAAGGCCCTTTTAAGTAATTAGGTGTGTTTGATCTAGATATAGGCTACAAGGTCACATGCAAATAATTGGTGGAAATATGTCCAAGTTCTTATGTAAACAATAACTCGTAGTTTTAGGACTATAGATTTGCTAAAGACAATACGCCATGGCCTAGGGCAACAAAAGACAGGCTATCATATGTTAGCATTTTCACAGAAGCAATGAAATCCTGAGCCACCCACCTTAAGCTTACGGCAACATTCCAGCAACTGCAATTCATCTTTTGTGAATAAGAAATAACAGATATCAGTTACCAGATATCAGTAAACTGATCCGAGGCCAGTTAATAGTTGCTTTAATGATGCTATCATTGTTTAAAACAGCACACTGGAAACACATCTAAGATAAGCTAGCGAGCTATCATCATAATTACTGATTTCTTCCATAATTCAACAGAAATCTGACAAGTTGAAGGCCAAAAAGCAGCTCAAAGTTTGTGGGAAAGTAACAGATTTCAGCAGTTATTAGAAAGACTGTGGAAATGTATGCATGCGTACCAAGGGCGTTCTTAAAACTAGCCTCAAGAATCAATGACAATCGTTGAAATGTCTGGATGAAACAAAAATAACTCAAAATGACACACTTACAATGAAGAAAGGCTCCACCCCAAAGCTCTTATCATATAAATAAGACCGTAAATTCTTCAGGCAAGAACCCAATCAGTATATTCAATGAAACAAAAGACACCAACCCAATGTGAGTCATTATTGATTTTAATGACATTATGACATTTACAACTTCTGGAATCTCATTGAATAACATGTTGGCTGGGCATAACGGTACATTACCAGGACAAATTGGATGGGATAATTAAGGATTACGGAATATGTAGGGCAATGGTCTGAAATGGAACACTATTGACACACTTGGCAAAATTCAGCTCATTATTAGGAGTGAAATGAGCGAAAATCCATTGCAACACGTAACAAAACATTAATCACATAAATAGCAAGGCAAGAATAAGGAAACACTTGTTCAGTTTTTAGCCTGTTGAGCGGTACGGTCCCACATATGGGATTTTTACTTCTGTGCTCCTGGGAGTACGGTCCCACATATGGGATTTAGTGTTGGGTCGTTCTTGAACGATTCGTCCGTTTTGAACGAATCTTTAATGTGACTCGGGAAGAACGAGTCGTCTCGGGGAGTGATTCGTTCAGTCGCGCATGCGCAATGCCGCGGTGTGTCAAGTGACAAACATGACGCGTCGCCATGGAAACAATAAGGGGAAACGTTCTAAAATAACGGTCGCCTAAAAAAACTCACTCTGGGGGGACCGCTAGAATATTTTAAACTCACCAGTGAAAGGGCTAGAGTAGCTACTCCTTCCTCTGCCCAGCCTGATTAGGCAGGTGAGATAAAAAAATAAAAAACGGGTTCACTTCTTCCACCTGATAAATTTTACATTACCACTGGCCAACTTCTCTAATGGCAGTTTATTTAGTTCAGGTCAAGTTTTACCCGCAACTGCATCCAACCTAATTGAGCCCAAATAACATTGCTGTTGTGAGACGTGGACAACATTCTCTCACCAACAGACTGATTGTGACACAAAAGGTTTGATTGCAGTCAGACTATGAATGATAGTAGACCAACCCAGTCAATTCATGTACAATACCAGTCAAACGTTTTTACATATTTAACAGAATTTGAGTTGCAAGATCTTAAAAATGAAACTTTGAAAATGAAATGTTTTAAAACTGTGTAAACAAACACATTCTTTACAACAAATGTATATTATTATTAATAAATTATTTAAAGTGTATGAATCGAACATTTAATATTTAAGATATTATTCTTATTATTATAGATAAGGTTATTAAGATATTAACGAACTATATATTGTACAATTATTAGGTAATAATTCATGTATTAATTATTAATTAAGGTATTAATGTAAGGATTATTCAAACATTTAATATTTTAGAGATTATTATTCTTATTATTATATAATATTAACAAAATTATTAATATAATAACTAAGAATATCTAGTCAGCACACATGAACTCTGTCAATACTCTTTTAAAAAGCATCCCAGGATGCAACTCATGAAGATTTAATGAAATTCTTATTAAATTACAATTTCCTGACCTTATTAGTGGATCATGAATAACCAAACACGAACATCAATAAATATATTAATAATTTATTACTTCTATACTTGTACAAAAGGGGCATTTTTTATTCTTAGTAAACTTTGTTCATTTCACTTTAAGTGTGAACAACACAAGTACAGTGTCACATCAAGAGTATAAAATAAATAGGGATTTTTTTCTTGAGGCACATTTTCTGATTACTTTCCACTTCTGGTATAAATCTGGCAGATTTATACTGGTAAACAACACTGTTTTGTCCCCGAACACCTGCAATCATGTGACTGGTGCACAGGGAGTGATGTAATTGTAAATGAACATGCATTGAACTTAGTCCTGTTTATACACATAAACAAATATATTTAATGTAATGTATAAATATGCACTGCAAAATGGTTTAAAATCGATTAAGGTTTAATACTTTAGCAGAAAGAACATTACTGATTTTTTTTTTTCTAACAATGTTTTAATGAAATAAAATGAGAACTTTTGAGCCCTCTCATTTATAAGCCCATTGTACAGAATACATTCATACAGAATACAACCTCTTCTGATGGTGAGGTATGTGAAGCATACTAACAATCACATTCAGGCTCAAGGCACTGTATTACAAACAATTTACATTGAAGCAGCTGTGATTTTCTTAAAACTTTTGACCAATAGGTGGCGCAGTCCTGAAACATCTCAAGTACCATAATGTCCCAATGATACAAAGTTTCATTTCACAATCCAACAGCACTGCCAACAGTTCCTGCTTGTCCTTACCTGACAGAGGGCTGGACTTTTCAATGCACCAAAAAAACACGATGTAGCATTATATCTGCCCTGATTTCAATAAACATACATTTTTGAAATCAAAATGAATGGCATCTAATACATTACTAATATCTTAAGAGCTTTACAAGTCATTTTCAGGCTTGATAAGTGACCTAATTTTAATACACTTACGCGCAAATACACTGAGTATAACACTGGATCTCAAATCCAGCCCATTTCGCACTGACTTGCTTCGTCAAATGCAAATTTAAAAAGGTGCAGTCACATTAGTCAAATTTTTCACTCAAATCACTTTCAAACCGAGCAGTTTTCGCCGAGCAGTTTTCGGTTGATAACTGCAGTGAATTGCAGGAAATCTTTCACACGCACACAAAATTCCTGATCACAGTAGCAAAATTTCGCAAGTCCATCGTGAACTGTCAATAGTAGCGCCATATAAAGCTCATTTTAAACCAAGCAGCTTACTTAATTTGCGTGAGAAGTCTTGAACCTGTTGCGAAGTCTGAAAATCTTTCGCCAAACAACAGTAAATGTGACTGCACCTTGAGACAAAAATCTGCGCAATAAAACAATAAACATAAAATTAACAAATATCATACAGAATAATGAAGTTGGCTATATCACTCATGCACTTTTGAAAAGCAATAAAATCAGAAGACATTTCAATAAAGGAATGCAAATATGTTGTGGCACATATTACACAGCGAAGACTCAAGGCAAAGTGGCGCGGGTGACGTTAAAACATACATATTTTAACATTATACAAGTAAACTTTACGCACAAACTTGTAATATATCCAGTAAACTCTTCCTTATCTCATTATGTACATTAATACATCTATGCACGGCTTTAAACAACATGAACAAATGTTTTCTTTCTATATTTGCCACTTTTTGCATCATGTTTACAGACATGCTGAAGAATAATAATTGCATCTCTATGAAGACAAACAAGCCACATTCAGACCTCAACACACTTGCTAAAAACAACTCAGCTTGTGTGCGTTTAGAAACGCCAAACACGCCGCAGGTTCACCTCAAAACCAGCATGCGGCTGGGATGTTTATATTGTGGACGGTCGGAGGAGCAGCAGGGAGTTTCAGGAAGTGCTACTTCTCTTCCTGGTTCGAGGTCTCCTCAGCATCCCCTCCTCCTCTTGATCGCTCTCGCACTCTCTTTCGAACATGGCCACCGTTCGACCTACGTAGCCCATCTTGGGTTTGTCCTGTAAATGATATTGAGATGCATTCCTGAAATGGGATTCGACCGATATACCAACATGACAGAATCTTGGGTAAGACATCAGAAGCACTCTAATTGTTTAATTGGTCATATTATTTGACGATTTGCCTGGAGACTCCTGGACGTACTACAGCCAGACAGTTATCTTTTTTGGAAATGATTAATGGAGTATAATTGAGCAGGGTCCATGAAATACCTGTGTTTTAGTGTGACCTTTCTTCATCATGCGTGTCAAGTGGTTGCAGAGGGCCACGATTCTGAAAGAAAGCTATTGGAATGCAGGGAGAAAGCTTAATTTTGGAACTTTTAGACTAAACACAGGTTCAAAAGTTTGGGGTCAGTAAGATTAAAAAAAAAAAAAAAAACAGGAAGAAATTAACTTTTTTGTTCAGCAAAGATGCATTAAATTGAACAAAATTGACAGAAAGAACATTTATAATGTTACAAAAATTTATATTTCAAATAAATGCAGTTCTTTGGCAATCAAAGAATCATGAAAAATGTCACGGATTCTACAAAAATATTAAGCAGCACAATTGTTTTCATTAGTGAAAATAAGAAATGTTTTATGAGCAGCAAATCAGCATATTAGAATGATTTCTGATGGATCATGTGACACTGAAGACTGGAGTAATGATGCTGAAAATTTAGCTGTGCATCACAGGAATAAAGTACATTTTAAAATATACTGAAATAGGAAACAGGTATTTTAAACTGTAATAATATTTAACTGTTACTGCTTTTTACTGTATTTCTGATACAGTAAATACAGTCTTGGTGAGCAAAAGAGACTTATATAAAAAAAAAAACTTAAAAAAATCTTACAGACCCTGAAGTGGTTTTGAATGACTGATAATGACCCTAAAACGCCACATTATTTCAACCCCATCATAGTATGACTGAAATGCATATGCTTATAATTTTAACAAATACATGAGTAAATTCAAGTAGTATCACAGTTTCCATGTTTCTTATAAATAAATTCACAAATTAAGTTGGAAAAAACTCAAATAACATTTCTGTCAACCCTGTTAAATTCAAAATGTTTTAGGGCTAAGCACTACAGGGCCGAATGGTACAATGTCTAATAACAGCTTTAGCTAGAAAATATCATTGCGTCAGGCCATATGACTCTATATATGGCCTGATGCCATATTCTGTATTCTTGTTCGCGTCCAAAAATGCTACCATAAGAGAACCCTCAAAAAGCCACTGTCCCACTCCCCATGTCCCAACAGAGTTGAACAGAAAGTGCAGGAAAACATATTAAAATTATCTGGAAGAATTCATTGGGGACACATATAGCACTATTTCCATAGGCATTTAGCATTTTGATGGCAAAGCGATGAACAAGTCCTACCTGCCACCTTCTCCGGGCATATTGTCTCCTGAAGTTCTCAATGTTCACCACAGATTGTCGTCGCACCAGGGCTTGTCTGGGGTTTACGGGCTAAAGGAAAAACAATCACAGTGTCATAACCGCTCAATACAATCTTTAGATTTCCCCAGTTTATCAACTACCAAGTGAAAAATCTTAAGTCTGATTGTTTATAAAATTAATAGCACACCTTTCCTCAATAAACCACATGATTTGAGATATCATATCTATAGCACAGACAGCGTTCACAATAGAGTCCTAGCCCTAAATATGAGCAATATTAAAAGTGATGCCTTAACACATAATTGCACAAGTTCCAAGAAACACACACCCCTGAGGGACTGAGCATAGTTCATCTCTTTCCATCCCACAATGCACCACAGCCAGCTGCAGGACTAATGATCAGTGTGAGGTATGTACTGTAATCATCATCATCCAGTGCTTTATTAAGTATGGAAAGAAATAACATCACTGTTTACGTCAAGCAGCATGCTGGCATGACGTGCTGAAGAAAAGGTCCAAGTGCTGATGTTCACAAATCAATACACATATAACAAATTATCAAAAAGCTTTTTGATCGAAATTAAAGTATAAAGTAACAGGAATATACACAGAATTACATGTGCAAGAAAGAAAAGTTAAATTAAAACTGGCAATGAGCATGTAGTGCTTTAAAGAGGTACATTCACAAATAAATTAGAGAACTTTTAAACTGCTTATAAGAAAGGAAAAGTTACAATTTATGGCCAAAATCATATTTATGGCATCTGTAAACAAAAGAAAAACAACCCATGCATAAAGATGGAATGAAATCATAAAGGCTGACATCATTTCAACTTATCACTATTACTGTTCAAAGAAAGAATGTTTTTGAAAGAAATGAAAGAAACACTGACAAGATCAACCATATTGATGAATATGGTGAATGCAAAAGAATGCTGTTGAATGCTGTAGTAGAGCACCAGCATGTGCATAATCTAATTATTTTGGTATAAAGTATATACAAAACAAGTTACAAATAAACAACACAATTTTAAACTCTGACTTTTGCAGATACAGCAAATTTAATTCCAAACATGTCTCAAAAGTGTCTCAAACTAATGTTCTGTTCTGAAGGTTAAGGTCTGCAAGCTGGGACTCGAACTCAGGATGCCCGAAGCGCAACAGCGCTATATGTTGGCGAGCTGCCCACAAGGCTATTGGCGCCAAGGCCATAGGCATTTTTAACCTTATCAGCCTAGCTTATGAATATTAATTAGGCTTCAGTAAAGGTCTTTAGAATTTAAAGGGAAAGTTCACCCAAATTCTGTCATTATTTACTTACCCTCATGCCATTTTAGACCTGTAAGGCTTTCTTTCTTCTGTAGAACACAAAAGAAGATATTTTGAAGAATGTTCGTAACCAAACATTCTTTGTTACGACTGGACAACAAAACACTGTGGCATTTCTCAAAAAATCATCTTTTGTATTCCTATACAGGCTTGGAATGACATGAGCATGAGTAAATGGGTGAAATATTCTTTTAAATAAATCTTTAAAGCTTTTAAAATATTACTATTGCCCAAAATGTTAAGGGACAAACAGAATTTTTTTTTTACAATGGTTAACATTGCTACTCTATCAGCCATGCCTCTGAATTCACATCCTGCTTCTAATTCATTGTATTGCAACTGCAGTTTAATCTCCACTAGCTAGACTCAGAGATGTCTGGCTGCGCTTGAGGACGTAGATCGCCACCACAGGCCCTGCTCAGGAGCTCCTTCAGGGCCTCGTTCACCTCATTGTTCAGAGCTGAAATGGATCCGAACCCCTTGTTCCCAGCCTCTCCGTTTAGTGACCCCATAACCTCCTGCAACCATCTGAGTTCTGCGTTCAGCTCCTGTCTGAGGGAGCTCAGGTGGGCTTCTCTAGTCAGGTAGCGACTGTCGATGCTGGCTAAGCTGTCGTCGGTTGTCCTCAAGTCCTCCTGGAGGCCTTTCCTCAACGCCTCCGCTTTACGAAACTCGTAGCGCACCTGTGAGAGCTCCTGCCGAATTCTTTCGCTTTCCTCTTTATACCAAGCTTCCTTCTCAATGTAGATGGAGAGAAGAGCCTCAACATCATCCTGAAGGGATTCACGCTTCTGAGCCACATTTTTGAGACCCATTTCCACCAACGAGATGTCCTCCAGAACATTGGCGAAACGCTCAAAGTTGACATAGGTGTTGTTGGGTGGCATGCTGGAGTGGGATTGAATGGTGTACTCTTTCAGGCGTTTGGTCTTCAGCTGCTGCGATTCCACTTGTGTTTGCACCTCTACGGTGGCACTGTTGTCCTCTGGCTGCTCATGGTTCTTCGCATAGAGAAATTAGGAGGAAGAACGAGTAAGAAGCTAGTTCGCTTTTTCACCAGGATGACAAAGCACTCAACTCTCGCACAAGTAAGCAGCAGATCCAGGCAGGAGGAGTTAATGCTGGTCTCGGGATGTTAGGATGAGGAGAACAGCATGGTACACACAGGATTCAGTCGTCGATTAGAAGAATTCATCAACATGCAATTGCTTCCATTATGAAGACTTGCATGCATACATGCATCTAGTAGTTGGCCAACAAGGTAATACCAGGATTTGCTGTTTGGATTTGGGATAGTTCACCCAAGAATGATACTTTTGGCATCATTTACTCACCCTTGTGTCATGTTAAGGAGTTTTAAGTCTTTTTAGGGATGTTTCAACTGTTTTTTCCGATTAAATGAAAGTTAACAGGGTCCAAGACAACATTGGACCCCACTGTATGGACAAAACTAAAACACTTCTTAAATATCTTCATCTGTTTTCCACCCCTGTTGAAAATAACAGCGTATGCTGGTTTAAGCTGGTCCTTAGTTGGTCATGAGCTGGTTTAAGCTCGTCCTGAGCTGGTTATAAGCTTATTATGAGCTTATTATGAGCTCCTGCTCAGGACCAGCTGTTAAACAGCTTATAACCATCTTAAACCAGCTCAAACCAGCTTCCATGCTTTAAAACATACCTAACCAGCATATGCTGGTTTTATCAACAGGGACAGAAGAAATAAAGAAAGTCATACAAGCTTGAAACACATGAGGGTGAGTAAATGACAACACTTTTTACTTTTGGGTGAACTTTGCCTATAATTTTATAATTCATGTAGAGTAGAGAGAGGCATATGTGATATTAAAGCTGCCATGTGTGTCTTAATGATGTGTGTAAAACCCGAGGTCAGTTCATTCTGTACAAACCAGCAGAGTAAAGTTCAACACTTGTGTATGGTATAATGGCAGTAAGAAGCATTAATTTCAAAAAAGCCACATAACAGTAGATAAACATGTTTTCAACTGTGCATGTTTCCGACTTAATCCAAGTGGTTACCTTAATCCAGGGGTGGTTGAGTGCGTCTTGTATTTTAAGCCTCTTTCTGCAAAGAAAACAAACACAAAGCAAACTGAAGGTAAATGCAAAAGAACAACTTCAAAACATCAAAAGACAAAGAAAACAGAGAAACTGAGAGAAATGTAAGGTAGAAACTTCATTTAGACATATATGTAGCAAGTCTACGCATGCCTTAATAAACACTTGATCTGTGAGACGTCATCGTAGAACATGACAGATACAGAATATTTAACGTATTAAATGTGGCAGTAATGAAAATTGCATGCTCATACCTGCCCAATAGTGTCAATTAAAAAGGCCAGTGACAGAATCCTATTGTTTTGATGTACAGTGGGTACGGAAAGTATTCAGACCCCCTTAAATTTTTCACTCTTTGTTATATTGCAGCCATTTGCTAAAATCATTTAAGTTCATTTTTTTTCCTCATTAATGTACACACAGCACCCCATATTGACAGAAAAACACAGAATTGTTGACATTTTTGCAATAAGAAAACTACATAAAACTGGGATTTCCTGTTTTTTCCATTTTAAAAGAATAACAAATCCCACTTAGACTCATTTGTTCCCCCCAAAAAGGCCCCAAAGTCTTGCTGAAGCCTTCACTGTTGTTCAGCTGAACCCTGATTTGACCTCTCACCTCGTATCTTTCACCAGCAGCTGTCTGATGAAGCTTTTGGCCAGTTCACTGGTGCTGCCGAAGAACTCCTCATCAAATTCAAAGTTCACTGCTGAGATGTTTGCAAGAGTTTCCTGCTTGGAGTCGCCCAGGAACGGCGATGCCCCACTTAATCTGAAACAGAAAGACAAATACTTGACCTATGTGGAAGCACATTGGAAATTCCTGTTAATTAATTCCTGAAACTGATCCGATAGTGGAATCCAAACACGTGCTCCCGTAGTTCATGTATCCGACAGCTGTTAAGTGCCATAATTATGTTCATACTGGCAATGGGTGTAACAGTATGGGTGCCGCTGTCTGACAGCCCAAGGCTCAACCTGTCCCTCATTATTCACGTTTATGGTTTATTGCTACATTCATGTTAATTCCATATTTATTTAATACCTGTCATTCATATTAATTTATCTGCTCAATATTTATTTATTTAAAAATTATTATTTAATAATACTTATTCAGTTTTTATTTAATAATACATATTTATTTATTAGTAATTCTTAGTTATTTGTTTAATAATACTTATTTAATAATACTTTTTAATAATTACATTTACAAAAAATAGTTATATATTTAATTATGAATATAATCATTAATTATAAATTACTGTATTTCAAAAACATTTTAAAAATCTCACTGACCCCAAACTTTTGAATGGCAGTGTCATTTTAAACTATTGCAACTGTAAACTATTCCATAAACTACTGCATTACAGGGCATTTAAAACTATTTTTATAATTGGATATTGTTTATTCTACTATATTTAAAATTTAGGTGATGTATATTTCAAATAAAGAAGTTGAGAGAGAAAATCATCTCAGTTCTACAAAATGATTGTCAGATTTATTAATCTAAACAAAAACGACCTACAAACTGAGCATAAACTGAGTATCTTGGGTGTGATCAGATATTAATAAATTAATAAAAAATAATGTTACACCCTTTATGGAAATGAACATTATTAGGAATAATAAAAGAATCCTGGTCATATTCACTTTGGCAATGGGTGCAGCATTATTGTGTCCCATTATGAGAACCTCTCATTCATTATTCACCAGTGTGCTTCATCAATACTTTTGTTCAGCATGTGACCTGTGTATGGAACTCAATGGAATCTATCAATCATTCTGTGGAATGTCTATGAATGTCTGGATGTCCTGTCAGAGAAGGAGGAATCCACATTCCTCCATTCATACTCACAGGATGTATGTGATGACTCCGATGCTCCTAGAGGAAACAGAGGGGTGGAAGAGAGCACATGGTTAAGCCATAGTCGAGTATTGACGCTTACTGTATGTAAAGTACAAAGCGTGATGTGCTTAAAAGAGTTCTCACCACATGTCCGCCTCTAATCCCAGAGGCTCATAGTTGACTATCTCTGGAGCTGAAAATAAACCAGGTTAGAGGCATCAGCTATACATTTCATTCATAACAACCATGTGAGATGTCCAAAGATGGTAGAGATTTTCAGCATCTGACACTTACTTTGCATTTTACTTCATGAACTGTTGAACTTACCAACAAATTCTGGAGTCCCAAAAATGTTTTTGAACTCCACTCCGTCCTTGATCCTATGCGCCAAACCAAAGTCGATAAGTTTAATCCGCGGCAGTTGGATATTGTTATCCAGCAGCATGATATTTTCAGGCTGAAAACCAAATACATTTCCAATTAAAATGTAATCAATTTACATTTCCATTGACATTATGAGTGTCACTGTATGACGGTATTGAGCTGGTCATTAATTATTCACAATTCTTGTTTATTACTACATTTGATTAAATTTCAAACGATTATGTGAACATGTGAACTGTTAATTTCATATTTATGTACTTGATTATCTGATTCATAATTTCAATTATTTGGTTGATATTTAATTTAAAATGTAATTTAAAATGTAATTTAATTTAATTTAATTTCCCCATGGAATGTTTGATATTTTTATAACTGGATATTGTTTGTTCTATATTATACATTTACATGATCTATAGTTCTAAAAAAACTAAATTCTACAATCAAGTGGGAAACACTTCAGTTCTATGCGACTAAATTGGGAGGAAAATGTAACTGAAATGAGAAAAAGTGAAATTGAAACATCTTGAGTTCACAAAACACATTGTAGTCTTGCAAACCATTTTTGTATTGTCCATGACAATGAAAACAGCGATGGAAATACAAGCTTTCTATTTTCAAGTTCATCTCAGCAAATGCTGCTTGTCATATGTGTGTCTGGCTAATCAACGTTAACCTCCACCTCAGCAGTTTGCATGCTGATGAAGTGGCTGAAGGTTTCATGTAATTCTGAGGGACGTTGCGTGGGACTCAACACCTGTTATGTTCCCATATTAATGCCTCTACATACTCAAGAGGTGAAAAGAGACATCCAGCTGACTTCAAGTGTGGAGGAGGACACACACCATGCTCCTGTAGGAATTGTGCCATGTCTAGGATGTACAAATACAGATTTGCCTCCTAATCAATGTGAAAAGAAAGGCGAGAAAACTATATATAGGCCTATGTTAGCGACCTATTTACTGGCTACTTGCGAAATCTCTGAATTTAGCTGATAGATAAAATAGCTACTTTTTAGAAACAATCTTTTTGTGATGGTGCGTTTTCTCAACCTATCAGTAAATATGTTTTGACTAAGAAAGTTATGCTATGCTAATATCTTTTTGAGTGTGAGACATAGCTGCGTCTCATTTTGGAGGCTGTGTCCTCTGGAAGTCGGAGCTTATCCAGTGACCTAATTAGTGGCTATATTAAATCTCATAATTTAGCTGTTAGCTAAAATAGTTATTTTCTTTTTTGAGGCAGGACATGTTTTGTTTACATAGGCTATCAGTTAGCATATGTTATTTTGAACATGAGAGTGTGTTATGCTAAGCTAAGCTAATATCTAGTGAGCTGGCTACTTCCCAAATCACTGAATTTAGCTGTTAGCTAAAATAACTTTTTCGTAAGCATAGAATGACAAGTTTTTGTTCAAATAGCAGTTAGCATATGTTTTGAGCAAGAGAGGGAGTTATGTTACGCTAATATCCAGTAACCTAATTAGTCAATGGCTACTTTCTAAATCTTTGTTAGCTAAATTAGCTATTTTTAGGAATGTTAATTGAAGTAAGCGAAATATAGTTATGAAAGTTCCCTGATAGCACACGTACATCACGGAGAAGTGTATTTGACATCTGCAAGACGTATTTTTTAGTGTTTGCTCATCTGCAATACGTCTGTTGGACGCTTCCTATCAGATGTCAACTAGACATATATTAGATGTCTTTAAGATTTTATGATTTGGAATGTATGTAAAACTGATATCTTATAGACATCTGTCAGATGTTTGTACACAGCAGATGCTTTCCAGATCAAGCGATCTTTAACAGTGTGCTATCTGGGTAATACCTTTGAGTGAGCCTATTCACAGATGAAAGTGAATATTCAGTAAGATAAATGCATTCATTTGAATGAACAGCTGTTTTTGTTTACATAGCAGCTAGCATATAAATACATTCGCGCCGAACATTCGTGTTTGTGTAAAAAGGCCTTCATGCTAAGCGAATATCCAGTGATATACTGCAATTAGTCACTGTTATGTCCTGACTAATAGGCTACCAATTATTTCAGCATGGTACGTTCTGTTTACATAGCAGTTAGCATGTGCTAACTGGAGCAAGAGAAGCAGTTAGCTAAAGTAATATCTTTTTAGTGTCTCCGGCTGGCCTTGTAGAGCTCAAGCGTGCGCTGGCGACTATGGAGATGCAGCACTTATAAAAACAGGATGGAGATTATGGCAGAGAACAGCGTGGGTGACATGTCTCATCATGTGCCGCTGATAACCTTGTGTTAGAATGTCTGGACCCAGGCCAGCCGGGACGAAAAACATGGGAATGGGGTGCAAACACACATACAATCTCAGCCCATGATGGGACGGTGTTCAGCACAGCGATTAGTTAGAGCTGTCATTAGGAGAGGAAGCTGTTTATAAGCTGAAAAGAGTGAAAGGAAGGAATTTCCAGACGGTTGACAGAAACAGGGTCATGTATGCATTCCCAAGAAACAGTACAATGGCAGGTCTTAGAAAAGTGAATAGCTATTTTGTCATACAAAGTTTCAGGTGTTGCCATGCAACAGACCCGATTGTTCTTCAGAAAAGGCCAATTCACCTCTGCTTGAGGAAGAGCTAAACTGTTGCCATGGTGACCATTATAGCTGTTTCTCGCCTCCACAACCAAGCCATTTATAGGAAGCTATACGACTGACTCCGGATCTCTCAGACAGGCGTGGACAAAACTTGTTTTGTACCTTCAGGTCAAAATGTACAATTTTCTTGGAGTGCAGGTACTGAACTCCGTTGAGGATCTGTTTGATGAATTCTGTGGCTTCCTCTTCACACAGCGACTCCTTCTGAGCCAGGAAGTCGAAGAGCTCGCCTCCTGAAACACTGAAAAATGACATTTCCACTGGTTAGAAGTGGTTTGCCTGTCTAACACGCAAACCAACAGACATATTCAAAGATGCAGTCATGCAGCCAACGTAAGAAGCTGACTTTAAATTTGCTGTGTCGGTTGTAATCAGTTGATGTCATAATAAAGCATTATTTATTAGACTAAAAAAAATTGTTTAAGAAATGTAAACAAATACTTATCTATTTAATATTTATCTGATTGACATTTACTTACTCATTTATCTGATTAATATCCATTTAGCTGCTTCATATTTATTTATTTTTCCCGGTGACATTTTCACTTTTTTTATAATTGGATATTGTATTGTATTAAATTATGTATATTTCTAATAAAGATGAGAAAAAAAATTCAAAGCATGAAAAATAGCTTAAAATACGTTTTGTTTGAAAAACATTTATTTATTTACTTATTTATCAGTGTATGTAGCCTATATAATATGCATTTAATTCATGTTTATTTATGTAGATACTTATTGACTTTAATTTATGTAATTATTATTTTATCCATCCATCCATCGCTGTGGCTTCTTTTTTTAATAATTGGATATCATATTGTATATTGTAATTGAATTATGTAAGTGATGTATATTTCTAATAAAGTTGGTTGAGAAAAAAACTACATTTTTGAAGCATTAATAAAATATTTATGTTTGATGAACTGATTTATTTATCAATGTAATATTTATATATTACATAATATTTTTATACAATATGCATTTAATTCATGTTTACTTATCTAACTTGACTGATTATTTGATTAATATTTATTTTTTCATACATTTATACTATTACTTTTACTTATACTATTACTATACTATTACTACTAATAATCACTTATCTGTTTTTAATGTATGTTCATTCATTCATTCATTCATTCATCCCTTCATCCCTGTGGCTATTTTTATAATTGGACATTATTTGTATATTGCAATTTAATTATTTGAATATTTCTAATAAAGCATATTTCTAATAAAGCTGAGGAAAAAATCCTCAGTCCTACGATCATTGTTAAAATCTATTTATTAATCTAAACAAAAATGGCCTCCTGACAGAGTGCACGCAGTATATCTCACACATGCAGAGAGGTTCATCTCAATAACATAGACTAGTAAACTTCCTCTGTGACATTTAACCACAGCAGCTCTTAAAATGGCTTAGTACAGCTCTTTTTATCATTAGCATCAAACCACTTTATCGTAGCTCTGCAGAAATCTCTTTCCCATACACTCACAGAGATTTCAGTAGTCACATATCAGCACAGCTGAACAAGTACACTATGTCTCCTTTTTGAAGCCCGAGTATTTAATCCAGAAAGATCACTTAAAATGCAGAGCAGCTGACAGTCACAGACAGTCCATTCAGTCACAGTTCTGATTGGATTCAGGCCACAATTAGCCCTAATTGAGCTTCTACGCTCCCATGCACACATTACAGTCATGGTAAACCTGAGCCGGGCCTCCCAGCAACTCTAGAGCACTGACATTTACTACAGCTTCCCCAACACATTCAGAGAATGACAAACACACAGGCCGTGGAAGTTTAAACTGCTCCCATTCCATAGCACAAGGGGTCATGAGTAATATTAGCCATAAAAGTATGGAAATCCAGTGGAAGTAATATGCTATCTTGGCACCTTTGGCATAATGTTTACAATGTACAATGATTTGGGACACACTAATCCTGATGCCACATACTATTTAGGATGGAGAATATGTGAATTGGGATGCAGACTGCACCATGCAGCCATTTTTTTGTCCTCTAATGCACCTGATCCAATGAATCAGATGTTTGTTATGTTTAATGGTAGCTGAAACAGCTGTTATAGTTCAGGACTAGATGGTAAGCCTTCTTTCGAGAAAGTCTTAAGAGACTGAAGTAGAGAACTACTGGTTCAAACAGCAGTGAGTAAGAGCTCTTGGAAGAGGGCGGCAGGCATTAGTCAACTAAAGAGCAATGTCATTTGAGGACTCGCACTTGAAATAAAGCAGTAGCTCGCATTGATTTGAATGTACAACCTAGTTTGTTATAGTTTTAATGGATTTCCTATCACATTTCTGAAAATGGCCTTCAAATTCAGCTGATATTTTGATGGATTTTTCATTTACTGTACATTAAGAAATCTTAAAGGTGCGGTAATAAAAACAGCCTTTTCTAGTTCTAAGGATCAGAGATATATGGAAGCTTGTTTCAGTCACTGAATAAAAAATAAAAAGGTAATTGCAACTTTTTATCTCTAAATTCTGACTTTTTACTCACAATTGCAAATTTATATATCACACTTCTGACTTTTTTCTTGCAATTACAAGTTATGAAGCCAGAATTGTTAGATATAAACTAGCAGTTGTAATAAAATGACAGAATTGTGAGCTGACTTTTTGTATTTTTTCAGAATTAGACTTTATAACTCACAATTGTGCAGGATATAAACTTGTAATCGCGAGAAAAAAAGTCAGAATTGCAAGACATAAACTCACAAATGTGAGAAAAAAATCCAGAAATGCAATTCTGACTTTATTTCTGACAATTGCGAGTTTATATCCTGCAATTATGGCTTTGTAACTCGCAATTTATATCACCGTTTTGACATTATGACTCACAAATTCAAGTTTATATCTCGCAATTTTGAGTAAAAAAAGTCAAAATTCTGAGTTTATATCTTGCAATTCTATGTTTATATATTTCTCAGATATATATTTCTTTGTATCTAGATATATTTCTCAGAATTGCAAAGAAAAAAAGTAAGAATTTTGAGATATAAACTCGCAATTGCGAGAAAAAAGTCATAATTACGAGATAAATTATAAAATTCTGAATTGCAATTGACCATTTGCAAGGAGCTTGACTGACAGGCGATCTGACCAATCAGAAAGTGGATATTATGTGCCGCCGCTGCTATCCGCCATCTTGCCTGACATCTACGGCCGGTCTCCATAAAAATCCATGTTAAAATGGGGAAAAAAAAAGATAGACTGAATTGAAACTTTTTCAATATAAATATATAGTTTAGTCATGAAACTCTAGATGGCGCAGGCTGATGTTTGTTAACTTAACTGATGATATTCAGAGAGTTAAACGACTTGGCACAAGCCGATTGGTTCATGCTGCATATGCAGCCAGTGAGCTTACTGCCTTGCATTTATATGGCTGGCTAGCATTCACTAGAGATTCATGCAGCGCGCTTTCAGAGTTTCTCAACCCTCCCCCTTCATGTATATATATATATATATATATGTTTATAATAGATATATATCTTATCTATTTTTTATGCCATGTTGGAAACAGGCTTTCATAGAGATAAAATGGAAGTGGTTGAGTAAAAACTAAATTAAATTGTCTCTTTTTATTGACATAAAGCCTTGAATTTGGCTTAGGGAAGCAGATGAAAAGGTTCAGGATATGGCCCCTATAGAGTGAGGACATCTGTGTGAGTGGGTAATTGTAGCTCTCACAAACGGTGTAGAAGGATGAGTTCTCACTCACAGCTCCAGGATGAGCACCACGTCAGTGCGGTTCTCGTAAACGTCGTGCAACGTGATGATGTTGGGATGCTGGAGATCCTGTAGGATGTCCACCTCTCTCTCGATCTCCTCTCGCCGAACGCCTCTCCGGCTCGCCCGACTCTGCCGCTTCTTTATGAACTTTGCAGCATATTCCACACCCGTACTCTTCTCTTTACAGTGCTTCACGATAGCAAACTGCCCACTGAGTAAGAGAGAGAGAGAGAGACAGAAAAACATTAATTTCTTCTGTCTAATAAGCCAGATGATGAATGATCTGAGTAATCACATTTAACATGCATCTCCCCAGGATATGGTTAATAACGCAATAGCAGAAAAAGCTGCCACATTGTATCTGTCAGTTTTTTAGGATTAAAACATTCCAGGGGATTAAAGCATTTTCTAGTTTCTTCAAACAAATTTGGTTGAGAAAATTATCGACTGCACAAGAATAAAACCAAACGAACATTCGGAACAATGTATAAACCATTCATTTATATAAAGTGACAGTGCTCAAAACCCACACTAGCAAATTTAGTTTTAGTAGAAGCCAGTGCTTTCTTTTTTCTCCCTTGAACTCACTGTGAGCTCATATAGATCTTTATATGTGATGTAAATGTTTATGTAACAACAAAATGCATGAATTGTGAAGGAAGGTAGTGCCTCCACATCACTATGACTGGCTGATATATGAATGAATAAATGAATAGATATTGACTTTTAAATGGATCAAACCGGTGGAAATTTGGCACTAATGTTTTATTTTTTGTTTCGCTTTTGGGTATATCTTAATTTTAAAATCAAACTGAAACAAATTTTAATCTGATATGTAGATTAAACACAATTTGGTTAAATTAATATGCACATTTGGGTCTGCAACTGTTAATACATTTGCGTTGTTTACCCATAAATGTGTTATTTTGCTGCATGTGTTTGTTTTTTTATATTTGACAATTTTTTTTACAATAATTCACAATAATTTAATAGTAACAAAACATTATTAATTAAACAATTAAAAGTAGCAACAACATTTTATCTGTTAGTTCAAACTCTATATGTAAATTGTATTCAATAAATTCTATTTTTTTTTTTTATTTTAAAATTGCAATTGCAAAATAAGTTAAAATGCTGTTTTATATGCATTATATGTTTTTTATGCCTTTTATATGCCTGAACATGAATTTACACACAAAAAACAAACAAACCCACAGAGTGCACTTCTTCATCGCATAAGTTGACCACATACCACTGAGACATAGTTTCTTTAAAAACATTAGATGCTTAATTTCCTTAAAATGTAAACAGAAATGCTTGAAATCCTTCAACACCAACTGGCAGTAACATTAGAAACAAGAGAAAATACTTAACTGGAGCCAAATGAGTGTCGGTCTAAGTATGGTCTCTATACGCTCTATTTAGCTCTATAAGCTGCATCGTGTGCAACATAAATCATCACATGTTGCAGTTTAATTACAGAGACTCTTTTTATCAAGGGTACATGCAACTAACATCACAAGTACATTAACATATGCACGCCCACATTCACATATCAATGCATATTCAGTATTTAGTAACTTGGCATAGCTTTGCTTTTAGCCTGTGAAACCCATTGGGTTTGTGCTGTTGAACTGAACAATCAATTATGTGTTGGATCTTTAATGCTGAAATATGTCTACAAGGATGGTTTGTACTCGAGCTCCCTATAGAATCTTGGAACAGAACGTTTCTTGCATAGCGAAAGCCTGAGAGGAAATCCTGCCGCAGGGAAGTGCGTGCCAACTGGGGTCACAGTGTGGGAGGAAAACGCTCTCAGAGAGGAGAGAGACAGAAAAGAGGAATGCCACCCACCCACCACTTCTGTGTCAAAGACGCTTTTGCTTCCTCACACACGCTTTGAACATTTCAAACAATATCTCCCGAGTCGACACATGCTGCTCATGTTATTTGTTGGTTTGTGTAGACAGTGGGTAGAAAGGATACATTAAAGTAGGGATGCACAGATACTGATTCATGTTTCCAGATTCCAGATTCCAGATTCCAGTCCAGAAAGAAAGTTTAAAAGGTTTTAAAGGGGGTCATACAATAGAAAAAATAAAATTGCTCTTTTAAAATAAAAAGTGTTCATTTTATCAAGTACTGTAGACATATTCCAACCAATCATAGATATAATCTATCCTTCATTCCATTCATTCATTCTAACATTAGGCAATAAATCGGCATGATCTTGGCTTAACAACCATATTATCATTTAGTACAATGACAGACTTGTTAACATGCATTTTCAGTTAAATAAAACTTTAAATGCTAAATCAAACTGCTGCTAAAACAATATGGAATAAAAACAATATGTAATTAAAAAACCTCTGAAAGCCAAAGCACAGGCACTAGTACCATTCAAAAGATTAAGTGCTTTTATGCTTTTGAAAGTCTCTTATGCTCATTTATTGATCAAAAACACAATAAAAACAGAAATATTGCAATTTATAATAACTGTTTTCTATTTTAATATATTTTATGCATGCAATTTATTCCTGTGATGAAAAGCTGAATTTTCAGCATCATTACTCCTGTCTTTAGTGTCACATGATCCTTCATAAATCATTTTAATATGCTGATTTGATTATTATCAATATTAAAAAAAATATTTGGAAACAGTAATCCATTTTTTCAGGATTTTTTTTTTTATTAATAGAAAGTTTAAAAGAACTGTATTTAAAATAGAAATCTTTTTAGCCTCTGAATATTACAAATGTCTTTACTGTCATTTTTGGTAAATTTAACGCAATTAAATTGCAAATAATTGTGAATTTTCTATGCATTTTCAGTTAAATAAAACTTTAAATGCTAAATCAAACTGCTGCTAAAACAATATGGAATAAAAACAATATGTAATTAAAAAACCTCTGAAAGCCAAAGCACAGGCACTAGTACCATTCAAAAGATTAAGTCTGTATTTTTTTATGCTTTTGAAAGTCTCTTATGCTCATTTATTGATCAAAAACACAATAAAAACAGAAATATTGCAATTTATAATAACTGTTTTCTATTTTAATATATTTTATGCATGCAATTTATTCCTGTGATGAAAAGCTGAATTTTCAGCATCATTACTCCTGTCTTTAGTGTCACATGATCCTTCATAAATCATTTTAATATGCTGATTTGATTATTATCAATATTAAAAAAAATATTTGGAAACAGTAATCCATTTTTTCAGGATTTTTTTTTTTATTAATAGAAAGTTTAAAAGAACTGTATTTAAAATAGAAATCTTTTTAGCCTCTGAATATTACAAATGTCTTTACTGTCATTTTTGGTAAATTTAACGCAATTAAATTGCAAATAATTGTGAATTTTCTTCTACAATTCTGAGAAAAAATAACTGAATTGTGAGATGATAACTCAAAATTAAACTCGCAGTTCTGAAGTCTAATTGTGAGATAAGAACAATTTTCTTTATGTATGCATGTATGTATGTATATGGAACTATATGTATGTATGTATATGGTGACCCCAAACCTTTCTACAGTATTATATAATGGCCTTCTCATTATTCAGCAACTTGGCCAATCACAACAGAGATCATGTACATATAGAAACAAAGTCTTAAAAGTACAGCAACAAAAACAACATTTACTTTTAAATCTAACAGATAGGGTGGTCAGTGCCTTTTAAGTTTAAACTCCTTTATTTGTCTTAATACAGAAATGCATTCCTGATGCACATGGACAGGCAGCACATGAAGTCAACAGATTTAGGAAGTGTCTCTGAGTCACGACTATATCCGACTATGAGTCTAACAAGACCGCAGATCTAGACGGACTGCATGTAAGCTGACTAAGCGAGCCGCTCTTGACATCATGCCTCACGTCTGCGGATGTGCATTTGGCCCGGCTCATTATCAGCTGTGACCAGAAAATAACTGTCCTCTATAAACTCCTCTAGTGCTCGTGCCAGACGATCTGTACCGTCACAGAGAAGAGGGATTAGAGGGAAACAGACAGCAGGATGAGGGGGGAAAGAAAAACGAGGGATGATGTCTTCACTGTGAAATGCACGGGATGTTTAGCAAGGTTTCTAAACATCGTCATTAGTAGGAATGTCTTCTAGCAGACCACAGTAGACTTTGGAAATAGATGACTGTGTTTTAGTCTTATGCCATTTATTAAATGTTACATTAAATGTTTCATGTTGACTGTTCATTCAGTTATAGATAAGAATATCTTACAACAACTTTGTGGGTCTTTGATTCTTCATAGTACTGTGCGTCTGTGTTCCTGTTCCCCTTTCTCTGACCTCACATGGAAAGTATATAAAAATACGATGCCATGCTGCAGACTAAAGCTCTGTTTGTCACCTGCTGTTCTTGTTCATGCATCGAGTTCTGAATGCGCTGTGAAAATAGGCTGTGTGGATTATGCACAGCGAGCAGATGATTAGACCATGATTGCAGCCAGTTTTTTCCCTGTGTTTCACATGAAGCCCCACTGAGAGCTTCCATAAGGCTGTGATAGGCTGTGTATATGGCTGTGTCTGTGTTATCATTGGAACCGGGCTAATTTTAGACGCCACCCTTTTCCTCTTCTACCTGCTAGTGTTTTCTGTGATGATGGGCAGTGCTACAGAGTAATAAATGTAAATATATATAAATGTATGTTTTTATTCAATTGTTTATTATATATTATATTATATAGATTAGGGCTGTCAAATCGATTAATCACATCCAAAATATTGTGTTATTGTGTGAACTGTTTATTTTTATATGTATATATAAATACACACACATACACATATATATTTAAGACATATTTACATTTCTATTTATATTATACATAAATATAAATATATATTACACTCTAAAAAATGCTGGGTTAAATACAACCCAGCGCTGGGTAAAATATGGACAAACCCAGCGATTGGGTTAAACATGTAACCCAGCTGTTGGTTGAAAACAACCCAAACGCTGGGTTTGTCATATTTAACCTAGCATTTTTTAGAGTGTACATATATTTCTTGGATGTGATATATATATAGCACATATAAGCACATTTCCCTATAATTCTCATCGCAATGCAATAACATTTCATTCTCATTCAAACCATTTTTAAATGTTATATATATATATATATATATTCCTATAATGTCCCTTTAATTCTCATGATCATAATGCACTAAAATATCATTCTCATTATTCTGAGAAAAAAAAGTTAAATATTTATAGGGTACTATTTAGTGTACTATATTAAATTATGCTGATTTAATAAAAAAATATAATAGCATAAAATACTGTACTACATTAGAACTAACTGAAAATTCATCACTATCAATAATGAGACTGAAAAAGTACTCAAAAGTAAAATGTCCAGGTATATTACAGCAATCAAAAAAGAGGAAAATGTGCTTGACTGTCATGAAAATGTCACAATTCAAATAATTTTAATGTTTTGAAAATGGTGTAGAAAAATACAATTTCTTATTTTTATTTTGGGGTCAATTATGACCCACATTTATGTAAAATTCACCAATTCATACACAACCAGGTTTGTTTGTATTTTATTTCTACTTTTTTCAAAGAAAAGTTTTCCTTCTTTTGCCACAGAAATGGTACTTTATTTTTTTGTTTCCAGAAGGCACACAGCCTCAAGGCCAAGGGCAATTTGCCTGACCTTTCTGTTTGTTTGTTTGTTTGCAAAAACACAGACATAATAAAGACAGAGAGATGTGTCTGCTAGGACAAGAAACACTGATTTAAAAGAAAACAACTTTTATTTCACTCAAAGGACATTTTTCTCACTGTGTCTAATACGGTTTTCTGTTCACATAACGCAATAAAATCAAGAGAAGAATTGCATTACAGTTCAGTGCCTTTGGCAAGTAGAACCGAATATGTTTGATTGCTAAATCAGTAGGGACTATTGGCCACATCGATAACTATGTTCCTTTAACAACCCATAACCCACAGAGATACAAGGACGCCAAACACTGCTAGGTCTCCGCCTGGAAAAAAGGGTCGGGTTGTCCACAGAGAGCTCAGAGGGGCCTACATAATAAGAGGTTTTCCCCCATACGCATACACACACAGTGCAAAGGCATGGAAAACAAAAACAGTCTGAACTGGAATGTGTAGCCAGAGGGACAGCCCGGTCTCTTCCAGATCCACAGGAGAACACAAGCCTAGACCAAAACAACTCAGCTTCTCAAGTTTTCTTTCCATTTACTTTACTTTACTTTTACTTTTAGTCATTTAGCAGACTTTCCATTTATCACATTAGCGGCATATTTCACCTCCACAGGCCACAATAATGTCATTTCAATTCACAACACATGACGGTGCAGGCAACATATGTGTGAAGCAAATCATATACTGTAGCAATTTACTGATTAAGTAAATTTTCGGATTAAGTTCTATTCTATTAATGTATATTCTGGTTAAGTATTATTGTACATCTCGACTTTTTGAGCTGTAATGTTCCAAAATTACCTTTGCTTGGACATACACAGTTTAGTTAAATTACGTGGATATTCTGAATAAGGTGTTTATTCCCCAAAAATCTGATTAAACCAGAAATATTCCAGCTGTTTTATGCAGATTTTTAAGAGACTATAAAAACAGTCGTTGTAAATTTAGTTACATAACGCTTATAAAATTGGAATAGGACCATATTCTGATTAATATCTGAATATTTTTGTAAACACTAACAGCTAGAAACATATTTCATGTATTATATGTGTCATAACTGTTACTAGACTATATCATGTGTTTTTTTACATTTCACTTAGACAATGACAATATCAGTATTAAGACACAATTAAGGTGTGGTGAAATTAGCGAAATGTATGAAGCACAGCTCACACAGAAATCATTTTCAAACCAAGTAGCTTACTGTTGGTCAAACAAGGCGAATCCACGTAACCAACTTGAACCTGTAGCACAATTTGCATAGGGAAATATTTCACCCTCACGTGAAATTCCCAAAAGCATTGATTTCAATTGAAATGAATAACAGTAAATGTGACCGCACTTAAACACTTCCTGACGAGGACAAAGTACTGCTTCACAAACTGACCTTACATTCAAATGCCTTCAAGGTTTGTTTTAAAGCTGTATTACATGCTTTGTCAGAGGTGTGATTTACAGACGATCCGAGGGTGGACAGAGGCATCCCATTGCAGGTGTGCCACTAGTCTCTGTTCTAAGCCCGCTTGTGTTTCTGAAGGCTGGAGGTCTCAGTGGATTTCCACTCCCAACAGCTGCTGGTTATTAGCCGGTGGGCCTTACTGGCCGTGCGCTTGACTAAACGGCGCCAGTCCAATATTCAAATGCAGGTCCAGAGGGGACATTATGACACTGAGTTTCATTGTGTCCATATGTGCATACATGAAAAAGCGTGTCCTTTGCTCTGACAACAGGATGGAACAGATGTTAATGCATTCTTTATCTGGGCTAGGTCTCAGTTAAATAGCGATTTTAAAACAACAGAGTGTGTGTTTTTATTTCCACCACAACGGAAAATATGCATATTTCATTGACCAATCAGCTTTCAGGACCGGAAGTATCCATTTTGTGTAAAAACAATAAAACATTATTGCATTATGGATGTCATTTCTTTGAAATCCTGCCAGTGAGATCCTCTCAAACTGAACACACTGCCATTCCTCCCACACAATCTATCATAACAGCTTTTCAACTCCTTCAATTCACAGCTGCCGAATACTTGCTTTTCAGCACTTTGGACAGATGACCAAAACAGTTTGGACAGATTTTTGCGAATAAAACATTAACAGACGCTTCATTAAAGCATCTTGTTTGGGCAGTATTGGGCAAAACAGCAGTGGGGGAAAGAATGCGAGGAATGTGCGTTGATGTTTCGACAGATTACCGCCCCTCCAACTCTTTTGCTAAAAATAACTTTTTGTTTTTTAATTCAAACTTGTTGACGTACAAAGAATGGCTATTATTGCACTGGGAGTTTTGTGAGGACTACAACGGGATGCTTAAAATAGGCAACTTTACCCAGATACCCCTGGATCAGCTCATTGTGGGGATCAATAGCACCTGTCGTTCACTTCAGCAGTCAGACACCTACATATCTGGCCTTGAGCTTTGAAAGAAATGGGTTCTTGAAAATATTAAATCAGAACGTTTTAATGGGAATGGGCTAGTAGAAAATATTTAATGCAAATAAAAACAATAATTCATTAAACACAGGCAGGACCAATTTCTGCAAACATTATCTATACATTTGAACATTGCAACAATTTAGATACTGTTGCATTTATTGGTAGTTTTTATTAGCTGATACTGATATCTAGATATAATGTATACAATACTGTTTCAAGGATTTGGAGTTGATAAGATTTTTTGAAATAAATTTATACTTATATTCATCATGGTCCTGGATGCATTCATTTGATCAGTAGAGACAGTACTATTAGAGCGCTACAAAAAAATGTAATTAAAAAAATAAATGTTGTTCTTTTGAAATTTTTATTTATCAAAGAATCCTGAAAATTTGAATGAAATTAATGATGGATCATGTGACATTAAAGACTGGAGTAAGGATGTTGAAAATTCAGCTTTGCATCACAGGAATAAATTACATTTTAAAATATATTTAAATAGAAAACAGTTATTTTAAATTGTAATAATATTTCACAATATTGCTGTTTTTACTGCAATTTTTATCTAATAAATGCAGCCTTTGTGAGCATTTTTCTTTAAAAAACATTGAAACACCCTTTAAACAGTAGTGTATACATAATACAATTCAATGATAGTAAATGAGTTAAAATACAAACTTATAAAAAAATAAAATAAATAATAATAACAACTTATTTTACACAACATTTAGTCCAAATTCACCAAAAATACATGCCACTACTGCCAAATATTGGACAGTTAATTGGCCCAGGTGATGCATTTATATTGGTTATAATGTCTTAAGGTCATATGTGTCGTTAAAATAATCATAAAGCATTTTCCATTTTTTGCACACTGAAAATGTAAAAAAAAGTTTTCAATCTTTCATCAAGTCTTAGTATGACATATTGAATGGATTGTACTTTTGTCCTTTACAGCCTTTTTTCTGCTTACTTCAAATTATATATGACATCCACTCTGACTAAAGTCCTCAGGCAGCTGTCTCTTCCTACATGACTTGCTGAAATATGAGTCAAAAATGTCTTGACTAGTGCGTTATCAAATGTGCGGGCTGATTACTTATAGTATTAGTCATCGCAGTGTTCACTCTATGACTCATAAAATTACTTTCACTCTGAGATGGCAGAAAAGTTTGAAATGATTCTCCATTAATATCATAATCAAATTATTGGGGGCCTGGAACAACAGATTTAGTTGACATTAATGAGTCCCTCTTGTCCCCTGGTTGTCCCCATGACGACAGCCCTGTATATAGAGTATATGATGACTCACAGATAAGCAAACAGCCAATAAAGATACAGACCAGAAACATATGGTAAGCTATTTTGGAAAAAAAAACTCATAAACCAACAGCTGTGCATATAGTCTGTTGCTATGGGGATGATTTGCACAATCTCTTAAAAAAGATACACATGCAGTACATGTATTTATAAAATACCATCTATCACATTGTATCAAGTGTCCTGTCAAAACATACACAAACACATCAACTCTAAAAAATGCACTAATTCTCTCATCTTCTGTGGCTTTCATCACTTCCTCCTATTGCTTAACCTCAAGTGAAGGGGAAGATGGCATGCGTTGCTTTTTCTCTCGTAAAACAAGCTGAATTGAAAGTTTTTAAATGCTGTTCATGAAGGGCTATCCGGCATCATCCGTCTGAGTAGCACGTCAGATCTATATAAACTGAATGTTTTAGCCAAATATAAGTTTGCTCATGAAAGAGACAGATTTGCCAAAGCCCGCTGACTCAAAAGCACAGTTAAGCAATGTAACAGGATCACTATGTATAATGTGTTACATAAGAGCTCTTCCTCTATCTTACCTGTCGACTAACAAACTAGCTGGAACTGGTATCTGTGACATTACTGTGCAATATATACTGACTGGATCTTATAGACAGGGCCGGATTTACCTCTTATTGTGACATAGGCAAAACTTTTTTTTGGGCCCCCCTTCCTTATTAATAGGCGTATATAATATTACCACCCCAGCAAATAAAAATATTTCGTAATCAGTAGAAACCGTTACAGTGTTTTCTATCGCAATAAGCGCTTGCAATCAGTCAATAAAAATCGAATGTCTTAATTTGTTTGAGAATAGAGAAATGCTGTTCCATTAATAGGCTCCAGCGTCGTGGCCACATTCATCGTGGCCATTGATATGCAGGCTAATGCAGTTATTAGAGAGAGAGAAGAGAGAGATTAAGCGCATGTGAATACATGCGTCTGTGCGTCTCTCAGCAGTGTTCAGCAGCAGTGTCTACTAATAGCGAATCTTTAAGTTAAACTGCTTCAAGAACCTCGCTACTGAGAAATGTCATGTAGCTTTTCAGCTGCAAAACTACTTTACTGATAAATTCGCGGTGCAGCGCTGATGACAAGTTTCTGTTCGCGTCTCCGCATGTGTGCACGTCTGCACTGTGTGTGCATCTGTGTGAGAGAGAATGGGAGAAAGAAAGCGTGATTTCCGTACAAACAAGGTAGAAAACATGGAAATAGTTACCCTATTGTTTGTTATATTTGTTTGCTCAATGTCTTCTGGTGTTTTGGTTCTTTTACTGTTGTAGATAGCCCATAGAATAACAAAAAATATTACATATCTCTTCATTGTGTTTGGGCCCCCCTGGACGAGCGAGCATAGGCACGTGCCTAGAATGCCTATGCGTAAATCCAGCCCTGCTTATAGACCTTTAGACTCCATACTTAATTTGACGTGAAAGATGAAAGTGAGGCTGTGCAAGACAGACGTACAATCCGATCAATGTGATTGATTCACAAAATACATTGAGGGTGCGTTCACATTTGTCATGTTTGGTTCGATTAAAACGAACCCTGGTGCGATTGCTCTGTTAGTGCGGTTCATTTGAGTAAGTGTGAACGCTGCCATCCGAACCCTGGTGCGCACACAAACAAGCGGACCAAGACCGCTAAAAAGATGGGTCTCGGTCTGCTTCCAAACGAACTCTGGTGCAGTTCGAATGATATATGAACGCAACACGGAACAAATACTTCTAAACGAACTAAAAACAGGAAGTAATGACAAGATGCGACGTTATGCGACATGATTTGACGACGTGGTGTAACCAAAACAAAATGAGCAGAGGGCAAACGTGGAGCAACGATGAGGTAAAGTGCCTTTTATGAGCTCCTTGTGAGTTTGCAGGTGGTGAAAATAAAATTATATGTACACGCAAGAATGAGCGCGCTTA